>NW_018128379.1:19866-58680 GCF_001952655.1 Monopterus albus
GTGTACATGAAGGGCCCTAACACCAGCACTCCCAGTAGGACTGGAGGCTCTGGGAGAAAGATATATGAATGTCACTCTGTCAGTGTTTTGTATCTAATTTGCAGCAATATTAGTGTCCTGCCCCCCTGAAGGTGAAGTTAATTTTATTTTTTATATAGCGGCAGATCACAACACAGAAAAAGGCATGATGAAGTCGTACCAAAGTCAGTGGCATTAACTACCAAGCTATGGATTTCAGCCATTTCAGCATTTTCAGGGCAAATCTTCAGCAATCAGCATCCACACACATTTTCTTCAGGAAATGCATTTGTCTAGTTTTATATTGAAAACTGGTTTTTCAATGAAATCATTCAATAAGTTTTAACATACAATACGGCCGTAGAGTAATGAGATGGACTGTCATCTCTGAGCTTTGCAAAAAATATTTTAGTTGAACACCTTGGTTGAAATGTGAAGCCTGAAAAGAGGCTAAAAAAGCTCAAATTAACCTCCGTCAGAGGCCGCTAGCTTCAGACCCACTGTTGACATTGTAACAGTCACAGATTCATTCATTGATTTCTGGATCACTGGCAGGCTGAATCTCACTCCTGGTCCAGAAAATTCTGGACTTCCCTAACATTCAGTTTTACAAATCTGGTAAACTTGCTGTGAAATGCACCCAGGAGATAAAATGCACATGCTAAAAACCTTGTAGTGTGGAGTTGGTCACAAAATCTGCTTCATGCCCATGATGCAGTTTTACAGTATATGAAGGTTCCAGGCTGATCTAAATGCATTTCCACCTCTGTTTGATATTGTTCAATGTCACACTGCCCCGAGCCTCCAATCCCACCCCTGGCCAGCTGTTAGTAGAGCAGTGAGTTTCCCAAGCCCCCCAGTGCCCTGTCTCAGGACACCCCCCCAGTGTAGCACTCCCCCAGGCCTGATCGCCTGCCTGCCTGCTCTTCTTGGCAGTCAAACAGCCAGGGGAGGATCAGGACGACTGGGTAGCTGAGATAAGGACTGCATGAAGTTCCCCACATTACCTCACCCGATAAGGAAACAAGCAGAGGGAGAAGGAGAGGCAGAGAGAGAGAGAGGGTCAGACGGGGAGGAAGTCTCTGGATGAACACTAATGCGCAGTGAAGCAGCCAGTAATTGTGGGGTTCTCACCATTTGTTTGGGGGTCTGGGTGGAACTGGGGTGCCACAGAGGCCTGGTGAACTTTGGAAAGAAGCCTGGAGGTGCTTGAATAGAAGAGTCCTTAGCAGCTACAAAAACAGTGATGACAGAATAGACTTGTGCATTTCCTGAGATTAGATGATTAATCTCAGCTGCTATGTCTCGATGAGGCTTAAAGAAGCTTTCAGACTAAATGGAAAGATGAACTCAGACTGTATATTCTGTAGTGTACTTATCAACATACTTAGTAGATGATACTTTTACAATCTTCAATACAGAAAAGTAATCTTTCATCCAGCTAATGAAAGTAGACTGAACAAAAGTGATTTCAGTTCTCAAGACTGCTACACCACGTCGGCAGCATCCATGGCAGTCAGTCCTCTGCAAGGTCTCATGTCGGTCGCAGTGAACCACCAGCTGGTTTCCAGCTCCACAATGGAGCCGCAGAACCGACAGCCTCATGCAGCCAGCAGCCGAGCATCCCTGCAGGGACACAGCCAGAGTGCACGCAGCGGCCGGGAGCCCAGGAAGTGGGTGAGTCTGCGCAAACGGTCCAATTTAAACCTCCAATGTGTGACTGAGATGTGTCCTCCTCTTAAACACCACCATTAATTATGTCTGATACTTTCAAGTTGTGTATAAACACACTCTAATGTAAATATAAATGCTATGCAGGATAAGGTTTTACACAGTTTTCATCCTTAATTGCACCTATTAGGATATAACAGAAAAATGTACATAGTTTAAACATGATTTGGTCACAACACTGGTCAGATGCAATCACACATTTTCAATAAGCCAAATGGGCCATTGTTCTTTATGTCAGAGAACTTAGAAACTTTTAGTGAGGACATGCAATACTTTCCCACAGATTAATTCACAGATAGTTTGACCGAAATGAAGCCATGTGTTTTTCTGCAACAGGATGCAGGATACATCTGTCCTTTACATTAGGTGGCTGTGATTTCTGGTAATCACATGAACCAAGGCTCCATGCCTCTAGTGCAATGAGTATTAGTGTGATGTGGAAAACTGAAGCTGGGTGAGAATACCATGGGAGCATGAAGGAACCCCAACCAAACAAGTACAGTTAGACTCAACAAATAACTAGTATTACGGACCTGTGGATAATGTAGGTATCCTCATTTCTGACTGTTATGCACTTTGAAAGCACATTTCACTTTTAGAAGCAGAGAACCATGAACTAGGTTCAAATGTGCTCCTCTCTAGTCATTATTGATCTTTGTTAAACCACACACTAGCTAAAGATTTAGCCATGCATTTTAAAATCACATCAGAAAAATAAGGTCCCTCAGCCAATTTATTCACTAGCAATTTATTTACAAACCCTAAAGTATTTACAGTATGTAGTACTACCAAAGGGCAGAACACACTCAGGTTAAAGTAACAACCATGGTTCAAATAATTCAATCATCTTCAATAGACAAATGCACATTTTTACATTGTAACTTTAAGTAATTAATCCTGCATAAAGGGTGTGATTAAGAGTTTGTTTTATTATCATGTAGTGTTTGAGCACAAGTGTCAGGATTTAAACATGTTCTCTGCTACAGGTACAGTCTATATGTGGGTCCAGATCACACTCTGGTTCTGGTTGTGGGTCTGTGGTGCAGTCCAGGATGACGAGGAGTCAACACTCCCCAGAAAATGCAGCACGAGAAAGGAGCCGCGTGCGCAACCTGCGGCAGGCCTTCCACAGCTTGCAGGTACACCAGACATTTCATTTCAATGAGCACAAGCTGCTGCTCTTCTTGTTAACTACAAAATATATCATGTATATCGTTTTGCCACCTGTTTGTGTGTTGAATTCAGCTTGATAAATAGAGTAAGAAGTATTTTTTTGCCAACCACATCTTCTAACTGACATTGGCTGAATGCACAAGAAACCTAGGACAATCTTTACAAGCATATTGATGTTATGTGCTGCACCCTTTTGAATTTAACATTAATGAACGTCCATGTAGAATGTTGAGTTCAAGCTGATCCAGGTTTGTCCACTGTCCTCCTCTCTATACAGGCTGCTCTGCCCTCAGTCCCGCCTGACACCAAGTTATCCAAGCTGGATGTTCTGGTTCTGGCTACCAACTATATAGCCTATCTAACAGAGACCCTGGACCAGGGAGGTGCGCTGGCTGAGCACACCATGCAGTCCAGGCCAGGCGGATACCTGCATCCTGTGAAGGTGAAACGGGAAACTAATAGCCTACTGCTAATCATGCTGAGTGCACTGACTGTTACTGATATACATTACTGACCTGCTTCATACACAGATGATAATCATCCTATGACCAAGTGAGGTATTGCACCAAGTGCTCTGTGTCCCTGTGGGGACCAGAAACTGAAAGAACATCCATCAGGCGGCCCGAAACACACACACTGAGAATTGTGTATTTGTGCTAAAAAGGAACACATTGTATGCAAAAAGTAATAACTGGTATTGCTAATAATATTATGGCATGGCTTCTGTAAAGAGTTAGCTAGCTATTTATAGGAGTAAACTGGTTCTTTTATCTAGTTAAAAACCACCATTGTAACCATTAGATAACTATCCACTTTTAGCTAGTTATAGCCTAAGTGCTTAGAACTACCCATATTGCCTGTAGATTACTAACTCATTTTAGCCAGTTAGTGTATAAGTACATACAACCACCATTATGACCTTTGGGAAACCAATCATTTTTAGGTAGTTCTAAGTACTTACTACTAATGTAACCTTTAGACAACTATGTTTTTTTAAGCTATTTGTAAAATCACTATTGTGGCCTTCAGATAGCAGGTTGTTTTTAGCTACTTAGCTAGAGTAATATTAAGTAAGAGTAATATTGGTTAATGACATGACATATTATATTAACCTTGATTTATTATGTCATAACTGTGAATTTATCCAGTGTAATTATGATGATAATGCTGTGTGGCTGTATGGAATGAGAACATAAACAAAATCATTGTTTTATGTTAATAGTTTTAACATCACTACTACATCACTACATGTACAGTAATAGGTAACAGCTGTTTAAAAAAATAGCCTTGGCTAAAGTAATACTGTCTGTTTAGAGGGACAGTTTATTAAACTCTGCTCTGTCAGTTCTGCAGTTAGTGTATTATCAGCTGTAACACACAAAAAGTTATGAGGTGTTCTCATTTAATGAGAAGGTTTTCAGTGTAAGTTATGTTTCATATTCACTTACAGTATCTCTGGGTTTTAGCACATAGGTCTTTCTAGTACATGCTAATCATATCAGCATGAAGCACTAATCCAGTTTGCTGTGTCTCTGCTCAGAAGTGGCCCATGCGTTCCCTGCTCTACTGTGGCAGTGTGGGAGAGCTGCTATCAGGAGTCTCAGCCAATCAGATGCCCCCACCTGGACGGGATGGAGCACAACCTTTGACCGCCACCTTAGAAACAGACAAAGAATGATAGCAGAACATGTGTCTTAACTTTCGCCCAGTCGCTTATCTATAATCTCAACAAGCCATGCAGCTACTACTGATGGAAAACTGTCCGCTGCATACTGTTGCTGTAGTTGGAAATGCATGAAACTAATAGAAGCAAATAAAAGAGGAAGACACATACAGGTAAACACACAGCACACAGAGATTTGTTTTTCCTCTTGCTGAAAATATTCCATCATTATCTGAGCATTAGATAACAGGCTGTCAGGAACAGATTTAATATGAGGAAATGAAAAGGCTGCTTACACCACAAATCACTACATGAAGGAACACTGCGTAACCTATTAACATGATTTAAAGATTGTACAGTGTTTTTGTTTAATTTTTTTAGATGGTACTTTCACTGTGAATAACAGTTCAATCGCCTGTTTGTGTGTGTGTGTGTGTGTTTTTTTTTAAATAAAATGCATATTGGTTAAGTTTTCCTCCTGTTTTGTTTATGTGTTAGTGGTGTGTGTGTTTGTGTGTCTGTGTGTGTGAGTAAAAGGATAGAGGTAGGGATGGACTGTTGCTGGGAACACACTTTATATCTCTACAGCTTAGTCTGTTTTCATTCCAAACACCATCTACTATAAGAGCTCGTGTGTGTTGGTTAATGCTCAAAGTTAGTTAAGACAAACAACATTTCAGAGACAGGAATAAGGTGTTAAAACTCAGTGGGTGGAGCTAAATGTCCCATCAAAAAGCATCATTTATTACTATGTTTCTCATAAAAGTGTTATTTTGTTAACTTGGCATATTCTAAATTTTAGGAAATTTTAAGTGTTTACATTGATTAAATAACTGAATAATGTTACTGGATCTTTTTAATAATATATTTTGTCATCCCATAACGAAAGTGAAATAAATTTAATAACTATTTGATCCAGTGTTTGAAATGCCAACAAGACCCAGATGTTGCATAGCACTATTTTAAATTTAGCTTTGTGGATTCATTAATATATTAAAGTCTAATGTCCCAACTGATGCCAACACATTTAAACTATATTTTGGTTTTTGAATAGTGATGAAACTATAAATAGATTTTTTTGCATTCTTTTTTTTTAAAGTGTGTCTTCTAATTTTTTGTCAGTGCAGACATGTTCCCTTCTGATATAGCACCATTTACTTTGGCTACATACAAGTGACACTTTCAAAAGCCTGGATTCAAGAGTTCAGATCGTTTACATTTGCCTGCATTGTCATGAAAACCCTCACCATACATGAAACCTACCAAACACCAGACATTTTGATATTGTGTGTATTTAAAAGAAATAGTTATGAAAGCTGAGAATTGACAAAAGACCTTCATATAAAAAAAGAGAGAGTTTGTCCTTTTCTCACAGGAGCTGTAGTTTCATGATTTAGTGTATGCGAGTAGTGTATTATGTTTTTGTATGATTACACTGTAATTACAAAAATAAGTCCTTGGTACTGAAATCTAACTCAATAAGTCATGTTGATGTGCCTGCTACAGATGAGAGACCAAACTAACTGAAATCATCTCCCCTCTGAGCAAAATGGGCTCAGCTCCACAAGCAGCAGCCCAGTGTTCAAGGCTAGCTCTATAAATCTGTCCAAAAGAGGCGGGGGTAGGGCGGGTGGGGGGGAAGTCCCATGTGTAGTGATGAAGACTAATTTGGAGCTGTTGGACTCTGAGTACTAAGGCAGAGGTTACGGAAGGACAGGAGAAACCAGACGCTTTGGCAGAGAAGCTACAAGAGAGACTGGAGCGACTGTGTAAATGTCAATGTAGAAAGAAGCACAGAAAACATTGAGGCTAGAATAAAAATCTTTGTAAATGTTACTTAAAGTTCTGCAGGAAAAGAAAATAAAGGAAGAAAAAACCTTGTTCAAAAAGTCTACTCATCTATTTCTTTTTTTACTTGATTACAATGTCATATATCAAGTAACCCTAATCCTCCTTTATTTTCATTTTGCATTTTAGAAATGTGATTGTTTTGTTTGTGTGTGTCACTTATGTCTTCTCTATGAAGATTTCAAACTTCAGTGACTTCACTGCTGTCAGTGATTTCTGTCCACTTTCTCCCCTTCAGTGTCAGCTGACACTTTCCAGGTCAATTTATCACATTAATATCAACATTTTTGAGTACTTTCCGAACTCTCACCTTCCCTGCTAATGCTTAAACTGAGACCTCAGCGTATGTTAGCACTTCCATTTAAACTGCAAGTTCTTCTTTCAGTACTACTTTAACTTCTTTGAAATCAATAGCAATATTTATACTTGTAATATTTTAAGTTAGCTACATTTGTGTAAAAATGCATTTTACAATGTTTTTGACTCTCAAATATTGGGTCACTTTAACCTCTAGAGTCCTGAGCTTTGGAAACCCAAGCTGTGCGGTCCTCATATGAGGACGCAGGGACTCTAGAGGTTAATAATTAGGTACCTACCTAACTAGCTAACTTAGCTGAGCTATCCACAACAACAGAACACAGAATTAGTTTGCAAGGCTGGACAAGTTATTAAAAATAGTAATCGCTGATAAATCCTGCTGTTCCCTACAGAAAACAGTGGATCTTAATCAACTGTATGGAACTATTTGAAGCTACATGAATCACATGATCTGCTGCCATTTTTGACCCCTCAGTGTCACAGCTCTTCTATCTTAATGGCTCTGGCCCAGCCAATGCAACAATTTCAGCCTTAGCACCTGGACTAGGCACATAGACTCAACAAGTCCCATTTCACTGATGTACAAGTACAGATACAGTTAATTATTTTGTTCAGATCATCTAATCTATTGCAAGTGCTCTTCACTTCCAAGTATATGATCTGTATATACATACACTAGAGTATATCACAACACATAAGAGTCACACATGCACCCAAGGGAGCACCTCTATTTCCAGGCTTCATGCCTTGAAAAGTGTGTATTTTTTTGGCCCTGCTTCCATGTGAAGACAGCTATTTATGTCACTGGAACAACTTCAAGAAAGCATGATTTCAACATGTCTACCGCCTCATCTCATGTTGGGAGATAATCAGCATATTTTCACTATCTGCAGCTCATTATGGCTGATACACATGACTACGGGCCGGATTTATGGAGCTCTGAGGCCACTCTCCCCCCGCTTTGGCTGGGCCTCCACTGGAATTTGGTAGAAGCAAGAAAGGATACTAGTGAGGAGGAGGATGAGAGAGGACGATGAAGGGGAAGAGGGGAGGGTGCAGGAGAAGAATGGTTGACAGTAGAGAGAGTGGGATAGTGGGGAGAGTAAATATGGTGATAGGCTAAAGGAACTCTACTCTACAGGACTCTACTGACTCTGCTGCTGAACAGTGCTTAAGTTATAAATTGTTTGATCAGTCTGGGATAAGATTATTGTATACTGAAATCCTGTAAGCCTAAGCTAACACTTTTCTGCTCTTTACTTCAACACAAACTTTTCTAGGGTTCACGACCATACTAACTGTAGGTATTCATGGCAACTGTGTCAACTCCCTCTGCAGCAGTGCAGGCAAAGTTAGCTACAGTAAAGGACAAAGCCTCATTTCAACACAAAATAAACAGTTTGATTCTTAATAATGTACGGTTTATTAATTCAGAGAACTAAGGGTTTACTTTTTACAAGTATTTCAAATGTGACACCCGTCTCTTGAGCCTGGCCACCTGCTCCAACATTTTCTAGATCTGCCCCTGTGACCAGCTCAAAGTGATTTACAATGTTTAGAGATACACAGAACAAACCACATCAGAAACCTCTAATCACATATTTCACATTTTAAAAGGCAACAGCAATGAATTACATTTCAATAGGCTCTCTGGCTACAAAAGGAGAGAAACATGTAGGCTACTACACCATTTATAGGATATTGTGCATAGTTAAGAACAATGCAGTGAATAAAAAGAAATAAATTTTTATTTGAATTCATGTACATCAACACTAATCTTCATACAACAGTGAAACATGGCAACAGATTTAAATGCAGTCAGTTTCAAGATGCATGCAGGGGTTTCATGTTTTCTGCCACTCCCTCCATCAACAAGACTGTTACTCCTCAGTGTAAAAGACTGTTCAGCCTTATGTCAGAAATAGATTAACAGACAGCTGTTCCACTGCTGGAAAGATGTCTGGGTCCCAGGTTGGGGTAATATCCTGAGCTGTATAAGAAATCCTTAGACATACATCAGGATATAGGAGTTTAAAAACAAAGGAGTCATCATGACTTCAGTGCTTAGAGTCCCCCGTTGGAATGCATAACAGGAAGAATTCTTCAGGATGGGAGAACAAACATAATAAATATTGTTCAAGACAATATTTATTTCAGTTGGAAATTACTAAGTGCCATACTTTTCTCTCACCTCTATTCTTATGTGTCCAGAGAATTCCCTATAAAAATGTCACAAATTAATAAAGTAAGCATGTTTCACCCTGGCAGAGAACCTCAAGTTGACATTTGTCTTTACAAGAAACAGAACTCTGAACACATGAACACTGAAAACCAGTGGCTTTAGTCAGACTCTCTAAATAGCAGACTGAGTACTGACCTCATTGTGCTTTACCATATAGTTTCACAGTGCTCCACCCAGCTGCAGATTTAACAGCAATTATATTAATGGCAGTACTTGAAATCTGCTCTCTTACATTATAAAGGGGGTTTTTCTGTGTAGCATTTAAATACAGGCACACACTTCAAGTAATTTCAGGTATGAAGTGAAATTTCACACAGTGCAATCATAAATTAAACCACACACTGACACGTAATTTAAGTTGCACACAACTTGATGGCTAGAATTTGGGATGCAACATAAAAATGAGCTGTGATTGACGAGCATTTTCTGTGTGAAATGCTGTCTAAGGCAACAGCTGATGATGTTTGACACGTATGACATTCTGTTTTTGTGAGCTGTGGACATCTTAGAGGCTGTTACATTCCCAATTCTGCCCAACATTTACTAAGACAACATTTCATAGTTCTTGCATTAAAAAAAATCCACATTTCAATTCATGAAATGTGCACAGGCCTTATATGAAATTACAAAAATATACAATATGATCAAATACAACTTCTGTTTGTAAAAAAAAATATTCTATATGCTTTGGATAAATCGAGGTATTTGAGTGTCAGGATGATGGTACAAACATATTGGCCCTATAATAAACAAGTGCTTTACATGGAGGACTTGTCATAAAATCAAACCGGGGATGTATCAATTTTTGGAGTCCATAATGGTTCTAAAATATGAGAACTGTCCAGGCTGCTGCTAACCTGCATGTCACCATGACTGTCTACCATTTACCTGACTGCAAGTCCAGTAGAACTTCCAAGTCCAACTGCAAGTTCAGCAACACAGAAATGAATAAGTTAACTGTGAGGCAACAGACACAGATGTCTTCATTTTAAATGAGAAGTTGGCGTTCTTTTGTATCAATGTACAGTAGGTCATGCAAACTAATACAGAAAACCCTCAGGGAACATTCCCTAGTGGTTTGGCTTAAACATTACGTTACAGCGACAATGGATGATTTACAGTACTGAAGTGGAGATGGTCAAGAATTCTGATTCCAAAAATTGGGACAATGATGATGAAGCTGAACAAGTTCAAAACAGGCAAACTACACCCTACTACACTAACAACCTGAATTTAAATAAAAGATGGGCACTTAGGAAGACGTTTGAAAAAACAGTAGTAGAGATGGCTGAAACACCATTACCTTATAAACTCATACTATGTATACACACTTTATATAAAGCAACTGCCTAATGGAACTAAAGTAGGCCCATTACAGGGTCAAGATGGCTTCTCTGTGATTCGGTCTTGTCACATAGGATCAGAAGTAAAACCATATTAACATGTGGGAAAATTCTACAGTGATGTAACAGAGCCAACAGAGCCACTTGTGCTATAAACTATGGAAAGCTAAAGGGAACCAAAAACAGTTAGTGCTCCTAACACAATCTATGTTAAGAACAGCTCATCAAAAGCACATTTAGTGAGTGAGGCACCTTATAACTTATTTTTTATCCCAGGAGATATCACTGCTTAGGATATGTTCACTCCTGAACACAATGGAGAACTAAAACTGTATTCCACAAACACCCAAAACAATGAATTTATGATTATGTCAGAGGAGAAAAATATGCATTCCAATGTGTAGCTAATGCTGCCGTAAGGCTTCAGCAGTCTGGATTTCATTTACAAATTCTCTCCTGTAAACACGAGGGGGATATTTACATGTTACTATTGTTTTAAAATAGACATGGAGATCTTTAATATGATTCTCAAGGTCATTTGGGCGCCAATGTCTAGCACCAACGAAGCAGTGTATTAAATGGTTTTATGCCTGCGAAGTGTGAGTAATGAAAATAAGTAATGTATATTATCTTGGATTTAGAAGAGAATTATGCACCAGTCAGTTATGCCTAGCAGCTCCAGAAGAGGGGATCACACTCCTTTGTCCACACATTGCAGACAAGTGATGTTGAGGCCAGTGTATTGTGTCCTTATTCTATTTCCCTCATTATTTTACCTTTAGACAAATATACTCCACATCCCTTCCAAGAATCACCACCTTAAGATGTTGGAAAGGTCTTTGTGAGTCAGTGATCCTGAGAGTTGTTGAGGCAAAAACTCCTGGTAGGGTCTCCCAAGGGGAGGGGGGACAGAGCTATTCAAAGGACTGTAGCAAGTTGGACTTTTGGTAAATGCACCGGTGTCATCACTGGGAGCAACTAGGGGTTCAGTGTCTTGCTCAATGATACTTCGACATGTTGACTGGACAAGCCAGGAATTGAACTGCTAATCCTCTGGTTAGGAAACAACCTGTTCTACCTCCTGCGCCATAGCTGCCCTCCTTTTCAGAACCGTCACCTTGCCTGGATTAGGAAACCAGGGCCCTCTTCTGGAGACAGACCTGGGAGTGGAGCTCACCAGTGAGGGTCTGGTGACCAGGCCTTTTAGCACGAAAAAAAAAAAACAATGCCATCACCCTGTGGGCCCACTACCTTTAGAGGTAAGAAGCTATGAAAGCTGGGTGTCAGGGAAGGTCTGGGAATGCTGATCCCTGGCATTGAAGGCTGGCTCCAAGGATGGTGAATTCTCTCTGGTGTTGAAGGATCCGGAGCTGATGTGGTAGGTGGACTGGTACCAACTAGGTATGGTTAGACTCACCTCCACTCACAGCATTGGATCTGGACTCAAACACCTCAGAGGGGCTGGGCAGATGGATGTGGGGATACTGATGAGTCCCCAGCTGAGTGCTACCACATTGGAGTTCCATCCTGGAAAAGAGAGGGACACCTCCAGGCAAATATAAGTCACTTGGAGGAAGGCACTATCAGTTGTCTCTACATATACACTGAACAGACTCTGGGAGGGGTCTTGGAAGAAGCACCACCTGGGAACTCCATAGTTCTGCTGGGGGACAGAAGAACTCCTCCTGAACCCAACTAACATCCTCTGAGGAGGAGGCAAAGTCTGAAGGCTCAGGGGAAACCTCACTTGTATCTGCAGCAGAGGTCATTCAGGTAGTTAAGAAGCTCCTCAGCAGCAAGGTGCCAGGGGGTGGATGACACTCGCCTTGAGATGCCATGGGTGGCAAAAGGGATCAAGTTGAATTAAGGTGGTGTTAACCCAAAACAGGTTGAGAACCACTGCTTTAATTCAAAAATCACATGACTGCTTGCTGTAATCATTCCATACTGGCCCAAAAATAACAAGCCTTAACATCACAGTATTAGATGAACAGCAATGTTGAAATTAAGGAGCATTTTGGAGCATTGATGAAGAAGGTGGAATGGTTTTTCAGTTGGAAAATTTTGTACCTAAAGCCTGAAAAAAGGCAGGATGGTTTGTTTGCTTAATGTTGGTATTGTAAAACATACTGACGGCAGGATGTGGTTGTTCCTGAAATGTTTTTTTAAATTCTGTCTCTGAGTGGGAATGCACCTACAATGTGAATTTCAGACCCCTCCATGATTTCTAAGTGGGAGAACTTGCAAAATCGCAGGGAGTTCAAATACTTCTGTTCCTCACTGTACTTGTAGTGCAAATATAGTGCACAATATTTACTGTCCATTATTTCATTAGTGTAAAACCTATGTAGTATGTATTACCCACAAAAATAACAGCAATTGAACAAGTGTAGTGTCCACTAATTTATACTAAAAGTCCCACAATGCAATATGTTGCATTTTATAGATGTAATAATTAACAGCTGTGTGACCCAACGCGTGATTCCTAAGTGAAATCTGATTTACCGTGCACCAAGTAAAGTGTGCACTATATAGGGTGTACAGGGGGGTGAGTGAACAGTGGCAACCGTTGAGGAAATTTGTTGCACATTGTATACAGTACATCACAGAAGTGATATACTGTATACAAGGCGGCCCCATTTGGCCATTATCACTTAGGGGTGTACTCACGTTTGTTGCCAGCAGTTTAGACATTAATGGCTGTGTGTTGCGTTATTTTGAGGGGACGGCACATTTACACCGTTATACAAGCTGTAGACTCACTACTTTACATTGTAGCCAAGTGTCATTTCTTCAGTGTTGTCACATGAAAAGATATACTTAAATATTTACAAAATGTGATGGGGTGTACTCACTTCTGTGATATACTGTATATGCATACACACAACTCCTCAGAGTTGGAAACAAAATGGACAATATTAACCTCCTGTGGGGAAACAGTGAGAGCATGAATGGGGAGCCAGCAGCTGTGCTCACTCACTGGGTTGCTTTCTACTCGTACACAGTTTGTAGAACACGTCCTGGTAGCAGAGGATTTACTATGCTGTGTAATCTCTGCCTTCATCTGAACACATGGCTCTGTTTTTGAGGATTCACTGTAATCAGTTACAGTAGCAGGTGGAAGGTGACTATTAGTATTGAACCAAGACAATGTACCATAAAGTCACTACACTACAACAGTAGCACAGACCTGTAATGTCTTCTATTAAAGTGGAGTCTATCTTGACATTTTTTGTTTTTATATTATCTGATACATATTCTGGGATTTTATGGTCCCATCTTTTCTACAAAAACAGCACATTTTAAATCTAGCAGCTATCAACTACCGGATTCTTTTGTTAAAACATCAACAAATCCAGTCACAGTGGAACAGCTCATTGTGCATAAGAGTTGCCCAGCATTCTAACAGTCAGCTGCACACATCTGGACTGACCCAAAAGCCTGTAAACAACATCAAGTAGGGAATCTTGAACAGAGATCAACTGACTAGTTTCTTTTTAGACTGCAGTATTTAGCTAATTCGATGTACAGTTCCAGCATGGCATAAGTTGATTTCCAGTTGTTGGTTTTTTTATTTTTGAGAAAAAAAAAAACAGGCAGACAAGCAGGTACAAAACCAGTTTCCCCACACAGGTACGCAAGTCTGTTTCTCTGATCAAGTGATTTTGTCAGTGTAAAATACTAACGCCAAAGACCAACTTGGTGACACACTTCTCTTCTATGTCCTGTCTTTTGCTGCACCTCTCTCCAAGAAACTGATCATACAACAGTTAAGATTCAAGGTTTGTGAATGTGTGTGAATTATAAGTGGACAAAAAGGATCACAGAGACGTCTCCTGAACTGTGTGAGCTGTCGGTTGGCACGAGTGCAGAGTGATCCTCATTTCCAGGTCTTTCTCCTCTGTTTGTTTTCTGTCATTCTCTGTTTCTTTGTCCTCTGTGACAGTGTCATCTTGGCAGTACGCAGCTCCATTGCTGCCTTTCTTGGCCATCTGATAAGGAGGCATGTTAACCTCTTTGGGCTGGCCAACAAAAATAAAAAGACTACTGAAAGGTCATATTACTTTGAGCCAAGCATGAAGGTGCCTGGGAACATAAATATGAGGTTACCTTCTGAGCTAGTGGAGTGACACAGCAAAGCTTTTCTCTGTAGCGCTCAGGCAGAAAGAAGAGCAGTGTGCCCAGGACTGGATACACTGTGCCGGGCATCAGCTCCTTTTCCTTCATAGGTCCTAATGTGCAAGAGATGAACAGGACAGCGATTTTCTTTTGATCGTGGTTGCCTTTAACCAAGTAAGATAATTACATGACAAAATGAACCAGGATCTCTTCTTGAATGATGTCACACTCTAGTGGAAAATTAAATAAAGACAAACTACAGCTTAGATACTGCATGTCCCATTCATAACAGCAGAATACACAGAATAAAAATGCTGGCAATGTCACTATTATTTAGCATTTAAAATTATTTGAAGGAAATTTTAACTTAGATTTATAACATTTATCAACATGTCTAACTACTGTCCTGAGCATCGGACTTGAGTTGACGGTACAGAGAAATATCCACTCAGCTGTTTGATTAGCTTGGCAATGCTGCCAATCACGCAAATATTTGTCCAAACATTTTTTGTTGACTGACAGGTCAATCCTGTTGCCATCTTATGTTATTTTTCAGGGCATATAACTCAGCATTTTTTTTTACATTCACTCCGATATGCTGCCTTTTTATAGTCATTTGGCTTAGGTGCTCCGCAAACACACTTTCAATGGTAGGGAAAACCCTGCAAACCACTTGAATCCTGGCCAGGGGAGGTAATTGCTATCAAGCATGCAAAGTTTTCATCAATATTTAAGTGTGAATGTATAAAGCCTACTGATGTATTTAAAAAAAAAAAAAAAAAAAAAGGGGCCCATTCATATCAATGAAAACCGCTCACTCAGTCCATATGCTGAAATGTGACCAAAAATATCTAACAGTTTGCTAGAAAAATACAAAAAATAATATTCATACATGACTTTTGAAGGCCTTCAAATAAACTGGACCTGACAGTTTCAGATGTGTTGCTCTGTGTGGGCATCATGTGACTTGCAATTCCAACATGGGGCACTAACCAATGTCTATGGGACTTTGCTATTCAGCTTCTCATTACAGTTGTTTTCATGGTTCCTAGTGTGATTCTAATTCAAATGGTTGTGGGGATAATGTCAATGATATGGTTGGTTTGGAACCTGAAGCAAGAAGTCAAAGTGTATGTACCAGTTAGCAGGCTGACTATCAGTCCCACCACCACCACAGTTGTTGAGTTGTGAGCACTGTACCACATGTAGGACAATGAGTATAGTGCTTCCACTCCGGTTGGCCTGGGAAGTGGATGAAAGAAGAAAGATGAGAAAAAAAAAAACAACAAGAGTAAAAAGCCGTTTAAAATTTTGCTTTCCTCTTTTTTTGAAGTTTGATTCATGGCATTTAGAATTACTTGTTTATAGCCTTCATTTGAGGTGTCCGATAAAAGTAATACAGTCAGCAAATATTTATAAAGTTAGTACCTTGGTTTGGCTGTCGTGCCGCTGACAAGTGTAGTCATGACTGTACTGGTCATGTTGTTCAACAGTGGCAGAGAAGTGGTGTTGAGTGGTGATACTGTGGTGGAACCTGACATATGCATCACACAGCTGCCAATGCCAATCCAAAAGGCCATGGCAAGGCCTGCTACTAATCCGAATACTGCACCCTATGGCGGTAACAGAGAAAAGGAAGGTCAGAGGTGGGGAAAGAAATGATGAACACAAAAGCAAAGCAAAACAAAGAAAAAAAAAAAAAAAAAAAAAAAAAAAAACCTTCAAACATTGATGTTGCGTCTACGCTACAAGCCATGTCATGTAAATGATACACTCCTATACCAAGTAATCCAGCTAACGTATCTATACTGTCCATGCGTTGGCACGCATATCACTCATGCAGCTGACCTAAGGCCTATTTCTACTCTATCTTCTCTGAGCTATACGCATAAGATGCTCCACAAAATCCAGCAAAACAATTAAAGCTGACTACATTCAACCAGAACTCCACCAAAATAAAGAAATACACCAAGCACAGTTAAAAAAATACATGTTCTGTAATCTGTTATATCAGTCCTACTGAACATACAGTTCTTTATAAAGTGTGTTTAGTTTTTATTTACTGTATTTTACCATCAGTTGAATATACTGTACATATACATGCATTTCAAGTGTAGCCAGCAAGTCCCTCATTGTCCAGTACCTGACCATAGTTTATCCTTTCCAAGGTGTTTCTGCAGGCTCTTCTCTATGTTTCTTGTTGCACCAAGTACTTCCAAAGTGCAAAGGAACATGGGCCCAGTACAGACAAGTGAAAGCCTTGCACCAGGTGCTGGACAGCACTGTAATTGCCCTTCTCATCTCCCTTACTCTCCTGTTGCAAATTATCTAAGACTAGAATGAGAAAAAAACTGATATAAAACCATTGAATAAATACCCTAACTTAAAGCAGGACTCACAACTGAGTTTGCCCAGGGGAAAAACATTCCTAGGCAGAAGAGGCCCAGCAGGGGACCACCCACCATCCCAAAGATCATGAAGGCTGCCTGAGGGCAGAGAACAAGACACAGCAGTGCAATGAATGACTCCGAGATGGCTATACAGCTGCATTAGAACACAAAAACCAAAGTTATGAAAGAAAATTTCACAGTTCTTACAGCACTTTTTTTTTTGTTTACACCAAAAGTATTTTTGTTTAAGACAATACCTCTCTTATTTTCTAGGTCAAGGATTTTGCCCATAAACACCATGTGAGAAGTAGTCTATCACACTATAGTCCTTGAGACATATTTACTGCTTTTATCTAATCAGGAAATTACACCAGCCAAAACCATTTTACAGCAATTTCTCATTAACTGAGAGCTGCTATGGTGTCACCACTCACACCACCTGAATAGACCATTACCTGCAGCACAGATCCCATTATGGAGGCGAGGTAGGCCATAGCCAGACACACCAGGCCATAGGTCAAAGCTGTGGAGCACATAACCAAGCAATATTTAGATGGAAGACCTGCTACATTTAGACTGTTCTTAAAACACATTTCTTTAGAAGTTCAAAAGAGCTTAGTTTATACATGATCAGTAATTAAAATAAAGCAGTAAATGGGTTCAAATGACGTTTTCTGCACTTGAGTGCAGTGGTATTATGTTAATAATACCAGTGTAGTTTGTACTGCCTCTTATTAGTACAATGAAGGATAATGACAGTTAAATGCTTAACTGTGATCTTGCATTGGGTTGTGGCAAATCATTTTCAGCTTCTCTGATAAACCAGCCACATAAGGGACAGCAGTGTTATCCCCTCTTGTTTCTGGTTTCTCCCCGTTGGTGTTGGGCCCCTTGCTTTGGTGAAGGCCCACTTGGGGTATGCACAAGCCTTAAGGGAGTTCTAGATATGAAGCTCCTCCTTCTTGATTCCTTCTGCAGTTGTGGGCATTTCCTTGGACCTATGATTTAGGGTTCTGATATTTCTCAATTTGTGTTGCAGTGGATGGTGTGAGTAAAAGAAGACGGTATTGGTCCGTGTGTGTAGGTTTCTGGTATACTTCCACCTTAAGGCTTCTGTCTCCTCCTATGTAGACTGCACAGTGCAAAAAGGCCAGACAGTCATCTCTGGCATCCTCACAAGTGAACTTGATATCCACAGAGTTGACATGCTTGGTAAAAGCCTCCACCTCCCGGGTGTCAGTCCACATGTGAGAGTTAAAGACAGGTAATGACTCTCACCGATACCAGACCCTAACGACTCAGTCGTTAGAGGACGTTGTTGGCCATCGAAGGACTGAAAACACCACCCAGTGGGATAAATACCTCCTGCTCACCACGAGTCAGACAGAACTGATGAAGCCTCTTGAACAAGAGGCGAAACATCTTCTACCTAAAACTATATCTAGATGCCTTCTGCTAAGTTTTTTCAGCATACTATGACCTGCATACTACAACCTATGATGCAAAGAGGCATGTAAGACTGCGACCCTGTGTCCTGGTCTCAACTCTGGGTTGTCATAATTTAGGTTGTAACTAGCCCACATTTCTAGATATGAGAGCCACACCATCCAAAGGGGGATGTATGCCGTCTCTGCTCATCAGACCAGATTTTCCCCAAAATGCTTTCCAATTGTCTATGAAGTCCACATTGTTTTCTGGGCACCACCTAGACAGCCAGAGCCAGCAGCTAAAAATGTCATCACTGGTCGGATTGGGCAGGGGTCCAGAGAAAACTACAGAGTCTGACATTGTTTTGGTGAAGTTGCATGCTGATTCAACATTCATTTTAGTGACCTCTGACTGGCAAAGTCGGGAGTCATTAGTGCCAACATGAATAACAAGCTTGCTGTAGTTATGCTTATCCTTCAGATTCAAATAGGATTTAATGTTGCTCCTTATGGCCCCAGGAATACATCTGACCGCTGGCGCCCCCAACTTCAAGGGGGGCTAAATTGTTTAACACTTTACACCCAGCATCTCTCCTGGACATCAATACGCATACCATTCCAACACATCCACAGAGGATGCTGTCACAACATTAATTCATTCAACACTGACTCACCTGGATGAACCAAATACATATACCAGAATACTTTTTGTTGACTACAGCTCAGAAGATAGTAGCTAAGCTGTCTGATATAGGTACAGACTGTCATACCTGTATGTAGACAAACAGGCACCAGACAGCAAAGCTCTGCACCTTTTCATTCTCCACCGTCTCCATCAGCACTGGCGCCCCACAGGGCTGTGTCCTCAGCCCTCTCCTCTATATACTGTACACACGACTGCACGGCAGTTAATGGATTAATATATGCTAGTTATTTTTGTCAGAGTTATTAGTGGGTACAAAGTCCTCAACAGTTAACTGCTCAGTGCATCATTCAACAACGTAACCACAGCCTGACTGAAAACAAGATGTGACATTTGATGTTTAGTGTCTAAGCAGCTGTCAGTCACCAGCTCTTGATTAGGTGTGAGGACAGTGGATGGAAAAACGGTCTTCACCGGTCTGACCGGCAGCAGAGATCTTCTGGACAATAGTTTTCATGTAGGTCTTATGCATATAATCATAAAACACTAGACTCAAAACAAAACCAAAACCAAAACCATTGCTTGCTTGTATTACCAAGGCCCTTGGACAGTAGTGTGGCTTTAGCTTCAGTCATCCTTGGAAAATGAGGTTTAATCAGGTCCTCCATAGTTACTGTTGCTAGGGAGTTGAAGGCTGATGAGATGGTGCTGGGGGGGAAATAAAAACCAAAAAGACTGAATAAATAACTGATTTCTAAACCGACTATATGGTAGTCTCACAGGTCTATCTGAAATATCTTAAAAGTGCAACATGACTGCTAATGATGGAGAATGTGCTCTTGGGCCTTATAGCAGAATTTCCTGTTAAACGTAATACAAATAGATGCACAAATTATTCATGACTTAACATTTATTACTTCTTGCTACGTGACCAAGTGCAGGGACTACATTTATGCATGCAAACCAAGAATGATATGGGAAACTGTCACATTTGACACCATGCTGTGCTAAAAGTGGACTGAGGGGAAAACACACACCAATAAATTTAACAAACAGCAGTGCTTTGATGTTTTAATACTTAAGACATAAAACCCTGGCATGTTATTGCCAGGATTTATTATTTAAAGACTGACTGGGCTGAACCCAAAGCATATAAACTCAACTAAACAACATGCTGTGACAACCAGGTATAAGTTCAGCAACTGTAGTTATATAGGCCCAGTTAGTAACCAACAACAGCTGACGGACTGAGAAACAAGTAGATGATCATTTACTTCTAAGCCAGTTTTTTTAGATCATATACCTGAGAGCTCCACTGAAGAGACAAGCCACAAACAGTCCTGGGAGCCCAGGGAGATCGCTGAATACATCCATTACAAAGTATAGCACCATCTACAAAAACAAACTAAACATTAGGATCACTCAGTATCAGTTGGGGTTGGCCCCAGGCCCCCTGCAACCATCAAGAATAAGCAAATAGAGCAAATGAATGGAGAAACACCATATTGTATATTCACTATCATTTGGGTGATCCACAAAGGTAAATTAATTTTCACCTGGTCCTTAGTCTTGACATAGCCCTTGTTAAGAGGACTGTCCTCTCCATACCGAGCAAACATGACCAGACCCATCAGACAACCTAAACACAGGACAATTTGCTGGCACGGGAAGACAACATAGCAAGACCTGAGAGGAGTGAACAAACATGGTTAGAAAATGTTCAGGGCCATGAAAAACACAGTCAACAATGGAGATAAGCAACATAAAGGTACACATCAAAAGCAATGTTTAAAAGGAAGGTAACAATATACAGTTAATACAAACCCCAATTCCAATGAAGCTGGGACATTGTGTAAAACATTAATAAAAACAGAATACAATGACTTGCAAATCCTTTTTGACCCATATTTAATTGAATACACCACAAAGACAAGATATTTAATGTTCAAACTGATAAACTTTATTGTTTTTTGCAAATATTCATTCATTTTGAATTTGATGCCTGCAACACGTTCCAAAAGAGCTGGGACAGGGGTATTTTTACCACTGTGTCACATCACCTTTCCTTTTAACAACACTTAATAAGCAGTTGAGAACTGAGGACACTAACTGTTGAAGCTTTGTAGATGGAATTCTTTCCCATTCTTGCTTGATGTATGACTTCAGTTGCTCAACAGTCCAGGGTCTGCATTGTCATATTTTGCGCTTCATAATGCGGCACACATCTTCAATGGGAGACAGGTCTGGACTGTAGGCAGGCCAGTCTAGTACCTACACTCTTTTACTACAAAGCCACGCTGTTGTAACACGTGCAGAATGCATTGTCTTGCTGAAAAAAGCAGGGACGTCCCTGAAAAAGACGTCGCTTGGATGGCAGCATATTTTGCTCCAAAACCTGTATGTACTTTTCAGCATTAATGGTGCTAAACAGATGCAAGTTACCCATGCCATGGGCACCAACACACCCCATACCATCACAGATGCTGGCTTTTGAACTTTGCGCTGGACAATCTGGATGGTCCTTTTCCTCTTTAGCCCAGAGGACACGATGCCCATGATTTCCAAAAACAATTTGAAATATGGACTTGTCAGACCACAGCACACTTTGCATCAGTCCATCTCAGATGAGCTCGGGCCCAGAGAAGCTGGCAGCCTTTCTGGTTGTTGTTGATGTATGGCTTTCGCTTTGCATGGTAGAGTTTTAACCTGCACTTGTAGATGTTGCGACAAACTGTGTTAACTGACACTGGTTTTCTGAAGTGTTCCTGAGCCCATGGGGTAATATCCTTTACAGAATGATGTCTGTTTTTACTGCAGTGCTGCCTGAGGAATCGAAGGTCACGAGCATTCAATGATGGTTTACAGCCTTGCTGCTTACGTGCAGAGATTTCTCCGGATTCTCTGAATCTTTTGATGATATTCCAGGTCTGTAGATGATGAAATCCCTAAATTCCTTGCAATTATACGTTGAGAAATGTTGCTCTTAAACTGTTGGACTATTTGCTCACGCAATTCTTAAAGTGGTGAACTGCGCCCCATCCCTGCTTGTGAATGACTGAGCCTTTTGGGATTCTCCTTTTATACCAAATCATGGCTCACCCTTTCCAATAAACTTGTTTGCCAGTACAATGTTCCAAACAGTTATTTTTTGAGCATTCCTCAACATTCCCAGTCTTTTGTTGCCCCTGTCCCAGCTCTTTTGGAACGTGGTGCAGGCATCATATTCAAAATGAGTGAATATTTGCAAAAAACAAAGTTTATCAGTTTGAACATTAAATATCTTGTCTTTGCGGTGTATTCAATTAAATATGGGTCAAAAAGGATTTGTAAGTCATTGTATTCTGTTCTACATTTTACACAATGTCCCATATTCATTAGAATTGGGGTTTGTAACATCATCATATCATCTGCGTATAGTTAGAAGTTAACGCCTATTCAACAGCAGTGTTTTAAAATTCAACTACTGTGTGTGTCTTGGTTCTGCTCAGCGGGTTTTAAATAATCTATGTTTAAGATCAATACGGATTAATACTGTATAAACAAAAAAGGTTTACACTCTTTGCATCATGCTATTTTTATAATCACTATGAGTTAGCAGAGCATGTTGTGAAAATGTGATGATACTGACATGACAGCTTCTTTCTCTGTGCGGGAGCTGAGGTATCTCTGGACCTGGGCCTGGTTGACCCCGTATAGAGCCAGCATTAGGAAGATTCCCCCAACAGCCAGAGTCCAGAAGGTGTGACGCTCCAGAGGGTCCGGGTTCAGGCTGCATAATACAGTATGAACATCTGATGCACATACAGAAGTTTGATTCCTAAATCAAAGTAGTAGTAGCATGATTCTCTGTTCCTACCTTTATCAAGAAAACTAATTAACCCTAAACACAACACACTAAAAGGCTGACTACTCACTCTAGTCCAGCAATGCGGCTGCCATTGACTGCTTTCCTCCAGACCTCACTTATACCCCCTGCCTGACTGGATCCCACCACAATGACTGTCAGCTGGCCTGCAAACATCACTACTGTCTGGAAGACATCGGTCCAGATGACTGCCTTCAGGCCCCCCTGCATGCCATTGACACACAGGTTAACACTTCAATCCTTGTGGGACAGTGCTCAAATCACTTTAAAGTCCAGAATGATCCATATTACAAACTGTTAGGTGTGATTGGATGAGAGCTGCAGTATACTGACAGCACACATTTTAACTTTATGTTGATACAATAATCACAGATGAAACAAAATAAGAGGTTTTTCTACTCCTGAAAATATTATTTGACACTTTAATTTGCTAGATAGGTTTGCAAAAACACAATCCACACAAATTAGTTTATTTCAAAAGCTTATTTACTTACTGATTAGCTACAAATATATTGTCACAGTGACTCACCAGAGCAGTATAAAGAGTGCACACCAATCCCATGGCCAGCACTGCCCCCCATAGGTCAAATCCTGTCACTGTATGTAAACAGATTGAAAACATTACTAACCTGCACAACAGGTTGCTCAGTTATACAGGTGAACATCATATAACTGCAGCATGTCCTGTAATCAATATTATCATCCGTGGGCCCCCTGCTGCTGTCAACAGTGGTGTGATGGATCATGTGGTAAAATATTACCTGCATTGAGTGCCAAAGCTGGAGCGTATAGGACCACCCCCATATAAATTACCTATAGATGAAGAGTAAAAAAATTATTGCAAAACAGGAAGACTGAAAAACAAAACGGAGTTCAAAGTTCATGTTTTGGAGCTAGCCAACACATTGTCAGATTATATCCTGCTTATCTAAAAACAACAAAAACTTTGTGACTTTTGAATGGTCAGCATTTGTGTACAATGCATTTACAGAAAAATGTTTGGGTGGGCATATCTAACAATTACTTTGCGTGAGCAGGAGGCAGTCTAACTTGGTATCATCATTTGATGACACAAAACAGCTTCAGACAAACTCCCCACTGTTAATACACATTTCTAAACTCATTTTGGGGAGCTTACTTTTCTACTGCATTTTTTTTTTTTAACATAACAGTTCATGTTATGAGTGGTGTCCCCAACTTATGACAATACTGAACATAACACTTTAATTGGAGAAAATACAAATACTGTATATTCATAAAGGAAACAAACAATGACATTTTCACAAGGGTCACTGTAACATTTCCAGGGCCAAAGGTTCAGACAGGCTGCAATATAACAGCATACAAAACTGTTCTTGATATTTTTTTAATGATTTCTAATCAAAATTCAAAACAGCTTGTGATGCCATGAGCACAGTAAGTTAACAGGATAAACACCAAGCTGAAAAAGGCCTCTCTTTTATCAGTAGGTGTGAAGCTGTTAGTACCATATAGAAGATGATTGCCTTTCCTACTAAGTGTCTAATAAAATCACTAAACAATTTTCTGTATCCAATGACTCATGCCTTTACTAGGCAGCTACATAGGGCAGCTTATGATGGTGATTTTATTAAAATTTGGACCAATCAGAAAGGGCAGAAACTAATGTATAAAGGAAGTATGAAGCAGACCAAGATACCATCTGAAAGATGAAGGTCACAGTCCCACATATGCGAACAGTCTTATTAAAGCGCAGCTCCAGATACTGTTGGCAAGACAGAATAGAAAAGAAAAACAAAATGAGATGGCTGATTACATATCACCTCAGAGTCATGACAATGTTTACTCTAAAGTCCAGAACTGCCAGTTTAAAATCTTTAATGATGAGAACCTAAAGTCAGAAAGCATCTTCTTCAGTCGGACTGTAGACAGACTGAAGGAGGTGTTCTGTTTTGAGAAAAGAACACTGTTCTGCTGGATGATAACACATCAAGGACAGGACAGATAAGCTAAACTTGGACATCATACTTGAGAAAGAAAACAACAGGACAAGCAGAAGACAGAGCTAATAGGGTGTAAAACTGAAAGAAAGACAGAGGACACAAGCCATTGCAATGAGCAAATGTTTTAACAACGCATTAAGAGATCATACATTCACCACAGGAGGGCAGTCATCTCAAACTACTACTGCGTTTCCATTATTGGAACCTAATGAGTGGCACACCCTGTATGTCGCCCTGCATAACTTTCCAGGTTAACGCGGACCATCCTGCTTTTTTTCCCCACTCTATATTTTTTCGTGTAGGTATATCTTATGTATTTTTAAAAATGTTTACCTATGTGTTTTCTAGCCGGATGTCTGACACCGTTTTCTCCTGGCCAGTGTGTCAATGTCTGGTTTTAGGTCTTGTGCTGAGGCAATCCGCAAAACAGCGTTGAGGTTGTCATCAGTAATGCATGATCTGTGCTTGGTCTTGTTTAGATTCATTATTGAAAACATCTGTTTGCACAGATAGGTGCTCCCAAACATGGACAGAACACGAGCAGCATGAAGTTGGAGCTGTGGCATCAAACCAGGGGGCAGTAGATGGTAAAAGTCCTGGGTTGCAGTATCCTGGAACTTTGCTCTCAGGCTACTATCGCTTTGAAGCTCAATAAGTCCATCTGAAGGTGATGGGGCACACTGCAGATGTCGGTGGTGAAAGGATCAGCAAAGATGGCAAAACCAGAGTGCAGTGCTAGAAGCGCAGATCAAACTCATTCGTTAACCGGTTCAGTTTGGTAGCCAACAGAGCACATGAAAAAGCACCGGGAACTGAGGCTGAGATGCTCTGACAAACAGGAAAGTGGGCGAGATTGTCCTGTTCCACATGGCACTTCCATAGGTCGAGTTTACGCTGGAAAACTGTGATCATGTCGGACATCTGTGTGATGACTTGTTTACGTCCCTGCAGCTTCTGATTCAGTTGAATGAGATGCTCAGTTATGTCACACAACTAGTTTGGATCTGACAGTTCAGACAAGGGTTTTCCTTTGCGCTGCATGAAGAGAGCAGTTTCTTCCCTAAGCTAAAAAAAAAAAAAAATCGTTTGAGGATTTTGCTCCTACCATACTTCTGTATGGTACGGCATGTCTCCATGCTCTGATCCCACCTCCTGCAAGAACAGCTGGAACTGGCTGTGATTCAGGCCATGCGTCCGAATAAAATTCACTGTTTTCATGGCCGTGGTCATTATATCATCAGCTCCAGAACCTTTCCGCACAGAGCTTCTTGATGGATAATGCAATGATACGTTATCAGAGGCGTGTGACAGTTACTTTTTTGCAACTTCTCCATTAGTCCAACCAAGCCTGTTTTTCCTCCACACATTGCAGGCGCACCATCTGTAGTTAGTCCCACCAACTTTTCCCAGGGCAATTTAATTTTACTTACGGACTTCTCCACTGCATCAAAAATGTCCAGGCCCGTTGTGGTCCCATGCATGGCAGCTACATCCAAGAGCTCCTCAGTGACGGAGAGGTCCAGCTTTACAACTTTAATAAAAATGGATAGATGCGCTGTATTGTCGTTGTCTGTGCTTTCATCCACAGATAATGAAAAAGCTAGATAGCTGCGTCTCTTCAGCCAGCTGTGTTGCTAGATTTCCTGCCAGTTCCTTAACTTGGTCTGCGATTATGTTTCTTGACATTTTGAAAAGTCTGTATCTGGTCAGGGTACACCTGCTCACACACCTTCAACATGCACTACTTCAAAAATGCACCCTCTGAAAAAGACTTTGAAGCTCGGGCAATTTCTTCAGCCACAATAAAGCTAGCTTTCACTGCTGCATCGTTTTTGGCTGTAGCTTTTGTGAACACATTCTGCTGCGACTGCAGTCTGACTTTTAATTCTTGGAAATTTTTTTGGTTTTTCTTGGAGGCTAAATTTGGCATACCTAGCTCCGTGTCTGGTGTCAAAATGCCGACATAAATTATACTCTTTCATGACTGACACCACCTCATAACGCAAAAGACATACTGGTTTTTCACCTTGAAGCACAAACATGTATTTGTTTTCCCATCGTTCCTGAAACTGCCTTCTTTGTGCATCGATTTTTCTTTTCTTGGACATTTCGGGATCATTTGTAGAGATTTCTCAATTCCACTGAAAGTGTAGAGATGTCGTTATTTCATGGGTAGCAATCTAAATGCTTTGTGGGAGATGTAGTTTATGGTCAATGCACGCTTTAAAGCAGAATGTACTTATTTTAATATATATTTGCACCCATTAAGCTCTCGTGGGCCACATAAAATGACGTGGCAGGCCACATTTGGCCCGCAGGCCTTGAGTTTGACGCATGTGGTTTAGAGGAAGGAGGGGCTGCACCTCTGTCACACCAGCTGAGCAGAGGGAGAAAAGGCAATGTGAAGGATCACTCCACATTGCAGCAATCAGCCAGTAAGGGAGCCTGTATGAGCAGCTTATCAGCTGTTGAACAAGCAGAACACAAAACTGCAGAAATGTGACATCTTTGCTTTGCCCACAATCCACTCACTGAAATCCCTGCTTTGCCTCTAAACCAACAATAAGTCCTTGTTTTACCTCTAAACCAGTATAAATGACTCTTTTCATGCTGTGTTTGTAATGCTAATGACTGAGGTGTGAAGAGCAAACATTTAACCAATAACAGACACCTGCTCTGTGCACATTCCTAGAACTTGATTTTACTACTACCTCCTGAGGGGTGCTGAAATTTAGCTCCCAGAAGGCACCTCCACAGCGGGCGCACCGCAGTGGAAACAAACGCAGAACCTGTAACGAGCTAGGAAAATCCCCTTCTGTCTGCTGCTTGGGTGTACCTCATAGGCACTGGACAGCTGTAGCCTGTAGAAGACTGGTATGAAAATATGAGCTGGGATAAGCAGGCCCAAGAGGTAGGAGCAGCCCAGGAACCAGTACTGTGTTCCAAAGGTGTACACCTCAGACGGAACCCCCAGGATGGCCACGGCTGATTGGAAAGTGGCCAGCAGAGAGAGAGAGACAGGCAGGCAGCTCATGGAGCGGTCAGCCATCAGGAACTCCTGTGGCAAACAAAATGCTGCTATTAGGCATTATTACTACGAACACTAAGATCATGCTTGAAACTGACTCTGTACTCTGAGGAGTGTAAAGGGAAGTACCCTCTGGAAAATAAATCTTTAATGCACCTAACACCAAAGCTCTACCTGTGTTGTGCGCTGGCGCCCACCAGAGAGGGCATAGAAGAGGCCAATGCCAGCTGAGGTCACCAGCAGCAAGACAAAGATGACGTAGTCCACCGTGGTGAAGTGCATCTGGACTACCTCCCCCATGGTGATGACGAATGCGGGGATGTTGAGGGGCGGGGGGTGAAGACTGTTGGAATCACAGACTCTGGGGCTGATCACAAGGAAGGAGCAAGAAGATAGTCCAAGAAAGACTCACCAACAGCTGGAAGAAGAAAGACAATAGACAAAGCTAAGTGAGGATAAGGTGAAATTAACTTTACTTTTGTTAAGACCTGAGGGAACTGGCAGCAATGTGCACTATGCACTGTGACACTATTCATTCACTAACAAGGATCCTTTAGTCAGAACGAAGTAACACAGTTTTGATTATGGATCCAGGCCAGAACTTTTCATACAATGTTGTAAAAATTATCCAGATACAAAACATATGATCCCGGAAACTGCCTCCCTACCTTTAAAACAATCTTTACATTCTTTAAAAGGACACCCACATTTATTGCAAGGGTCAAAAGATCAAACATATTACATCTGCTGTAATTTAAGCTAAACGCCGCAAAATGAGGACGCGTGGCAGTCACTATGTCTTAAATGTAACTTAAAAAAAAAAAAAAAATCTAATTTTTTTTTTCTTTTTTAAATATTAAACATACTGAAATTAACACTATGGTGGCAAAACACAAGCTCAACAGCAGGTTTTGAAATCAAGTATGAAATAGACAGGAATGCACATTTTACCTTTTCTTCCCTGTTAAAACACACACACACACAGTTATGCTCAAAAACACATTTTACCATCCAAATCTACTTTATAGCTGGACAAAACAACATAAAAGCACAATAACTACAGAGGAGTTGTAAAACAACTTGTCAGAAAAAAGAAACATCCAGCAACAAAGTCACAAGTGTTGTCTTTGCTTCACAGAAAAAGCCAGAAAGAAAACTAGTAACATACAGTACCCACTGAGCTCAAGCTGCAGCTGTTGGCTGGCGCACACTGGCCACTGACTCAACTGCTCACTGGAAGGGAGCAGCTTGGTCTGAACATCCAAATCAGTCACTGTGCAAGCAGGGAAGAAACTCAAGAGAATACACCCCACCAAGAAAACATGATAAGAATGACCTGCCACAATATTGTTGCTAATAATTCAATATCTGTACAATCTTTACCAAAGCAGCAGGTTGTTGTCTTTTTGGTCCAGATCATTTCAACCAAATGAAACCTAATCTCTTATGTTTTTACAAGAAATACACAGCACAATTTTTTTTTTTTACTATTATTTCACTTTAGGGGATTCATTTTTGTTATCAGCAACAAAGGTTTTCACTCCATACAGTGCTCATGTATTACTACAAAAGAAAAAAAAATCCCTTCTAATCCACATAACATGAGCTGATCTTTCACAGTGTGTTGAGCTGCAGTATCCTGCAGTCCAAATGACTGCAGATATGTCAAGTGAGAGGAGGCTAAAACAATGGATTGGGATGGGTGGTGAGCTTTGTGCAGCAAAAGGCAACTAGAAAAGAAAAGAACTTCTGGAAAAACATGAGGTGGTTAGCAGTGTAACATTATAGTATTACAAGGTAAGCAAGCAGGCAAAGTAAGCACGGGTAGAGAGAGATCATGAGGAGAAAGGAGGCGAAATCACCGAGCTCCACTTTAAGCAGAGCTTGGCCACAAATCTTTACTTTACTGTTCTTTTTTTTTTTTAATCAACCATTGACATCTCTGTAATCTGCGACCTTGTGTCCAAGACGAGGAGGGAGGAGCGCTCACAGACACACATCAGGGCAGAGAAAGAGAGCCCACAGTCAACATCAGTTTTGTCATAGCCACTTATCTTAAAATATCCACAAACCACTGAAGTTTCTTCTCCACCTCCTAGTGACCAGCTCAGCCAGGCTGAGGTTAATGCAATGCTGCCCTTAATTGGTATTGGGGTGTAGTATTGGACAACTTTTATGAGTACCAGGGGGTGGTATCGGACCAAATACTGGCATATGTATATCCCTATTTTTAATCCATCGAGTTATTTTTGCAAAACTTTCCCATAGCCTAGAAAAGTTTGTGACATCAATACAATGTCAGGGCCAGTCATATTCACATGCTGGCAGCTGTAAATGGCAGTGACGAGCAACTATTTCACATGACAAGAGGCAAAAGACCTCAGCACTGCTGCTGAAAACAACTTTTACTAGCTGGTGAACTTGGCTGTTGCCTTTTATGCAATTTTGTCTCCTTAGTAACCAAACAACTCTGCAAGGATTTTACAGTTTGGGACAGTGTGAGAGGTATTGGTGTTCTGCACTGACTGCCTGTCTGTGTGTGTGTGATATCCTACACTGGTTGGATCAAGCACCAGTGAAGACACATTAAATCCCAGCCTTACCATTAGGGCTCATCTCTAACCTACCCAAATATGTCTAGTTGGGAACAGAAAGCAACTGCAAAAGGTCAGCTCAAAAAGTGCCCAGTTACTGCGATGTTTCAGCTGTTGTGACTCTTTAATGTTAAATTTATTCCCTCCTCAAAAGTTAATTTGTTATTAAAAACCCATTACTATTACACCAGTGTTTTGCAACGATGCATTGTAGCTTAATGCATGCTAGAAATCAGTACTTAAAGTGAACAGCAGTGTTTGTTAATGAGTCCTGTCAAGAACATGCACTATGTGCATCACCTTGGTCTGCTGTTTCATAGAGACCTTTGCTCCTGTTTAGAGCTACAGAACTGGAGCTAGCAGCCCACAGCTGCACTGCTGATGAGAGATAATAAAACTTCTGTTGTTAAGATGCCATGCTAAAATGGGCAGCATCTGTGGGAGAAACATGCAGTCAGACCTGACATGTTACCAAGGGCACTTGGACAAAAATCTCTCCACTGCTTAAAACAAGAAGCCCTCCAGCTTCACGGTGTGGGGTGCATGGAAATACACTTACGTAAAGCTACTGTACTTCAAATGCCAGACTGACTTTTGCAATTAAGAAGTGGGACACCTCTTATCATTACAGACACCCTAAGGAGACGGCAACAGTCTGAGGACACAACAACAACACGCAAAAAGAGACAACACTAGATTACACAAATCTCTTACTGTATGCAGAGTGACCTAGCTCTATATCTAAAATGCTGAGTAATGGTAATGTAAAACCAATACCAAGTATGAATGACCTTTAGCACATTCAGAAATAACAGATTTTTTTGTCTAAAATAACAGTAAATTAAAATAGTTAACAGTTCACAGTGAAACCAGACATAACTGCCACTGCCTGCTCCATTCTGGTGTGCAGTTGGTGTTTTGGTCAGTTGGCCTGATCATTTCAGCACTAAACCCACACAGAGGTCAGCAGCAGAAAACCACAATCAATACCCACATTTATCACTCACATCCAACAATAGATGATTGGTCTTCAATATTTAATCAGCACATATTTCTTCAGTTAAAGTGGACAAGTGCTGATCCTTGTTAATTTTGTTGATCACTTGTAATCCGCATTAGGTTCTCTCTCTCTCTCTCTCTCACACACACACACACACACACACACACACACACACTACAGTCAAAAAATAGCAAAGATCAACATCATTTGTGCACAAGAAAACAAATTAATTCCAAAAACCATATTGCTTGTGTTTAATATTTGGCCAGGCCATCTGTGTGCTGAGTGGAAGGTTGTGTCATCAGCATCACACCAGGAGGTCAGGGAGGCTGTGGTTGCCTGGCAACACAGGGGCAATAATTGTACATTACATGAGATCGTGTAACCCGAGTTATCAGGGAAAAGGATTTGTAAATATAGAAAAAAAAACTATTGGTCATTGAATACATCGCAAGATAGGCTCTTATAATTGATTCAGGCTGTGACCTGAATCAAGCCCCGCCTGTCGGCGGCCTCCTGCATGTACGAGAGGGAAATTTCGGAACTTTCTAGAAGGAGAGACAGAGACGAAGTTACGCGCAGCAGTTTGCAAGACTTCCACCACATTGGAAGATTGACCGAGAGATAAAAGTAATTGGGACTTGACTTCTGAGCTAGCTAACACAGAGAGATTCGACTAGATTGAGAACTGAGTTGAACAAAGTACTGGAGGAAACGAGACCGACGCAGGCCACGGAGCACCACAACTTACCCCTTACTTGATAAAACACGGATATCTGCCTTGTTGAGTTATGGCTCAAATATTAAGTTAACGCAAGGAACACATAGTGAAACTGACAAAGACATGATATGAAGCGTGTTTATCTGAACTGCGCCCTATTCGCATGGGGCAAAGTCAATAGCATAAATGCTAAAGCTAGTGTGTGAGAAAACGCTAATGAAACTGTTGAATGTTATGAGTGATTCTATGATTTGTATGCCGCATGTGCTAATTAGTGAATGGATTTGCATTACATATTAATTCCTGTTCTGCCTTGTGTTTTTACAAGGCTGGGTTTTGTGTGAGGTTGGATCCGGCGGATTCACATTGGACACACGGGTTGTAACTGATGTATGGCGAGCCACTCACGGAGTGATCCCGGTTTGGACTTTCCTGGAAGGAAGCAGCAGTTTTGAGTTCAGTCATTCGATCTATGACCTCAGGTTTATTGGCTCAAGCGATTAATTTCCCTTACCCACACTTAACTTAAAGGGAAAGTAATTTAAGTGTGATTGGAGATAACTTGGAACATAATTTTGTATACTGAATTGCTTTTGATTGTTCTTCTGGGTATTCAAAACATTGATTATAGTATTTTGGTTGAACCCAATGTCAACTACGTTAATTTTATTGAGATGCAGTGTTAATTTGTCATAAGAGATCAGTTTTGTTTTGTGCACGTTTATGGAAATGCGTCTCTATTTTGAGTTGTAAGAGGGCAAACAAAAGTGAATGTTATACTGTTTATCATTTAATTAACCCTTTATACAAATCAGAAAAAAAGCAACAAGACTCTTCTCTGGTTATTTGCTCTTTTGCACTGCCCTCCTCTCTCTAGTAGCCGCTCCTCTCTTCTGATCAATTGGCCCATACTGGATGTTATGTGAGAGTAATGCACTAAGCCTGCTATACGCTACAATAGTCTATGCTTTTACCCTGACACCCAGTTCTGAAAGCCTGCCGTTTGTTGGGGAGAGAGCCGGTAATGCCTGGGAAGGTTTGCAGCTGCACAAGACAGCCTGCTCAATGGGCTTGCTTCTATAAAAAGCAGATCATGGTAGTTCAAAGCAAACCACACACACACACACACAAACACTGCAATTAATGTAGTCACAGTTTGAGAGCACTGAAACACAATTTTAACAGACATTGAGGAGGCAAACCAGATATCTCCTGCTTACTGTCCTTGACAATAACCGGTACTATTTTCTATCAGTCCCTGTGCTGTTTTACAAGGTCAGTCTTAAACCCAGAGCAACTTGGCAACATTTCATTTATACCGACCAAATATATATATATATAAATTATTCTACAGCCAAGCTAGCAACTCTGTGCAGCTGTAACTAGTCAATTATGAGCTAAATGCTAATGCTAACATACTCCTACACAGTGGATGAGACAGCCCTCGATGGTGTACAACTAATATTAGCTTCACTTTGCCTCTACAGCATCTGCAGCAGACGGCCTTGTGAGCAATTTTGTTGCTAATCTTTGGCATATCCAAGACTCTTAATAACCACCGAAACCCCACCTTCTTCTATTTATTATATGGAAAGCAATTTATTATGTCGGTTTATGAAATACATATTTCATAATAAAAAAAAACAACTGGCATTTAAAGGGTTAAAATCCTGAGAATGATTGAATGTTTGGTAGTTTTGAGTGAGTCAGAAGTTTAAGAGATTTATGGAAAAAAGCAGAATGGTACGAAATGCATAAAAAGAATATAAATGACATTTAAGAATAAATGGCACTCAATATCAAAAATATTGCAAAAAAAAACAAAAAAAAAAAAACAAAAAAAACAAAACAAACTTTCCTGTTAAATTTCATGCCACAAGCCAAAATGACCGCCAAATCAAAAAAAAAAAAAAAGGACAATTTTGCCCAAGGAGGATGGAAGGGTTAAGTTTTATATTGTTACACAAAACTGTTGAATTTTGATGTCAGTGCTGAATTAAAAAAAAAAAAAAAAAACACACACACACACACATTGCATGTCTATTAATCACACTAAGACATGTCATCAATCTCTACCAAACTAATTAAAAAGGTTTGGTAAGTGATGGGAAAGGATTTGGATTCAATATGTGAATTTCCCTATCCCCATTTCCTGAGCTTGTCCACAGAATCATTCTCCCATGCAGTAGATGAGACAGATCTAGAAGGTGGTATAAATACGACTCAGATTTACAGTATAGGTTATTACAATAAGATAGACAGGTGACAATTAGGAAAAACTTAATGGGAGTGGTCTCCTCCAGGGTGGCAGAGCCCCCATCCATAGGACACCAGGGGTCACTGAATGCTTTGATGAGTATAAAAATGATGTGGATCACAGTGACCAGATCTCAACCCAGTTGAACACCTATGGGAGATTTTGGAGCGATGTATTAGTGTCTCCACCACAAACATCAAAAACACCAAATGAGAAAATATCTGGCGCTCGAATACGAGCGCCTGGTGGCTGGGCTTAGCCCGAACGAGCGACGTGGGGATGTCCTTCCGTGGGCCCACCACCTGCAGGAGGATCCGTAAGGGGCCGGTGCATAGTGGATTGGGCAGCAGTCGAAGGCAGGGGCCCCGATCAGTGTTTCATTACTTCTGATGCTGTAATATAGACAAACAGTGGAAAGAAGCAAAGAAAAGGTAAGAGGTATCTTTCCTCTTCATATGAAATCAGTGCCTTTTGTACATAGACCCTGACAAATAAATATAAAAAATTAATAAGACTGCTGACTTTTTACCCAGACAGTTTTAACTACTTATTAGATTTTAATCTAGTAGTAATTGACCACGTCCTTTGATAGTCTGCTGCCCTGTCAAGGATATACCCACCTTCCAGTGTCGGTGTCATCTGGGATCAGCTCCAGTGGATGGCTGAGTGTATGAGGGCTAAATGAACTGTACATAAAATTAGTTAGTTGTCATAGAGTTATAATGAAACCATTAGGAACCAAGCAATATAGACAGAGAATGAACATTAATTCTTTACGTTTGGATCCATCTGACATATTTTAACTAATCAGACAATTACTAGCCTTCACCTTAGTCTTTATTTAGTTACTTTCTCATTTTAAAGTTTTAAAAAGTGCCTGTTCCAAAAGTTTGAAATGCACTCTGCATCACCCGTCATGTAGGAGTGCAACTGTCCAGCAGGTGGCAGTATTTAACCGCAGTACAGCTGCAGCTGAAGTCCTGATGAAACTAAAAGGTCCTCAGTAAGTAGTGAAGTGTGTAGATTGCTGAAGTAGCTGTTTGTCTTTTACTCAGACCTGTCTGAGTGCTACAGTAAATATATGTTACTATAGTGACACACAATGCTACATCATTTACAATTTGTCATAAAAATGGAACAAGAAAGAGAAACACTTCCTTTCACAGTAAGAGAAATGTTACTCTAAAAACAGTTTCTTTTAACAAGAAAACCACTGTTGGCCCTGTTTCAACTACTAATCAGCTTTGTCACAAACTCAATTTTCTGTGCTAATCTCAACCTCCCAGCACATCCAAACTGGGCACATACAACAAAGGTAAGATTCTTTTAAAATCAAATTATGCAGCATAAAGCCTCTTGTAATCCTCTGTTTTCTAGTCTTCTTAGCCATGCTGCTGTTTCTCCATTCTGATGCAGCTCTGTGCAAAAGTAATCCATATTTATCAAAGAAAACAAAAGATAATAGAACACTGAATCAGCATCCAGCCACACATGTGACAGTTGGCAGTATGCAGACATTCAATGTTCTCCACGCTGTCAGAGCTAGCTTGCCCTTTACTCTGACTTCACACTCTCGCCAATCAAGCCTTTAAATTAGCAGGTAGTTAGTGAAATTTTGTCCGCAATCAGAGCCCTCTCATCCAGGCAATCAGTCCTGCTGACAACAGAGCTCAGAGATTAAACAGACACTTTCTCACTGCTCCTCTAACTGGATCTGGATATGAAATTTTTGTTGTTGTTGCTGGCTGGAGTTACTCACCTAATAATGAAAACACAGTCAGGAGGCTAAGATGTACTTTTTTTTTAAGCTGAAGATGTCAACAGGCAAAACCACAATCTGTCCACAACATAGTTAGTTAAATGTTAAAGCACACGATGAGAAGTAAGTCGTTTCCCCAGTGCACCAATGACTGTGCAGATCATTTTTGTTTCCCAGTTGTAAATACTCTCACATTAGAGGATTAAACCAGAGTGCAGAGTCACATGCAGAATATCAGAAAGAGAGAATATGTTTATAAGCTGATCAGATAGCCAGACAAAAGAGGCCTCTTGGCTATGAAACAGTGTCACATTCACATGCAGTCAGGAAAACAAATTAATAAACAACCTGCAGCTAATTTAACATTTAAACAGTATTAGTTATGAGGATTATAGTGACAAACAATAAACATGTACTACAAATGAATATAGAACAGGGGTGTGCAGTTTCATTTAGGAGAAATTAACATACGGTGTAAACACACAAGCACACACACACCAAGTGGGAATTTTGAACTGATGTGTTAGACAGTGTCTCCACCACCGTCTTCAAAACACCACATTAAGGAATATTTGTAGGGAGAACAGTGCTCATCCCTCCAGTAGAGTTCATAAACTTGGAGAGTCAATGCCAAGGTGCACTAAAACCAGACAATAGTTCCTTCAATGAATGTGATGATGTGGCAGTGTTGTCATACCAGTGTTCTGGTTGTCTTTCCTCCCTCCAAAGTAATCTCCAGGTCCGACAGGGCTGCATCCACCTCATCCACCTCCTTCTCACTGTTATTCATGTGGTTGTCTGAAGACATGATTGACAGCTTGTTGATGTGGTACTGAGGAAAAGAGAGAGAGAGAGACAGCCCCAGTTAGGGTTATTTCTTAATAATAATTAAGCACTTCAATTTCAGTGACAAACTAAGGTTTCTGAACATTTTCTATTGAAATTCCATATTTCCAGATGTTTATATCCTTATCACAAGACCATAAAATATTACAGCACTTTGAATGATAAACCACAGCTACATGAAATATAGGGGACATGTGACTGTTATCACTTTGGACATATTCCAGACCTCGCCACAATTAAGAAAGGATGAAATTGGTTGTACAGTGTGGACAATGTGTTTCCAGCACATCTTTGAACTTAAACAGCCTATAAAGGTGTTTTTACTGCAAGCATGGTAAGAGAACGTGCAATCTACCAATGGAAACAGAAATTCATAAAGATGGGTATTTAACTGAAAACCTGTCATTGTTTCCCTCTTGGTGCAAGTCACAGATGCTAAATACAACTTGTTGACAAATGGCATTTATAATGTCAACCCATCACCAGCCGCCCACCAATATAGTATGAGTGAACAGCTGTTGAGATAGAGATACAGAGACAGAGACAGAGTCAGAGAGATATGTGAGGCTTTAGCCAGCTAAAGTTACAGAATGCAGAGCTCTCCATGACACTCTGTTCTTCTACCTCTTCCACTGACAGTCTGTGAAAACTTGCTACACTGGGCTTGTTTCCTGTTTGTGCATCTGTGTATTCTGAGTGTGTGTCAGTGCATTTTTTTTTTTAATCTGCTGAGGTATGAAGCATAAGCCCAAGTGTTTCCTCTGAGGAGCTTGGACTGGGAGGTCAACTACTGTTCTTGAGTCCAAGTTACATCATTTCTATGTTTTCCAAAATTGTGACTTCCAGGTGAGAGCATAATAACACAAGCCAGCAACATACTGGAAAGGGGTAGTCACTGCTCTTTATTTAGACCCTGTGTATCCACTCTTGCCAGTGAAACCTAAGCCAAAACGCCTGAGCTCATGCTACCCAGCTGTAACACAGTAGCAGCTACGTGCACCAAAGCTGGGCCACCGGAACCTTACTGAGACACTTCGTGTGGAGTTGACCCATCATTTGTCACCTGTCTATAGATATAGACTACAGGATTCATTCATTCATTTTCTACCGCTTAGTCCCTGAACGGGGTCACGGGTGGGGCCGGAGCCAATCCCGGGCGGCAATCGGGCGAAGGCAGGGTACACCCTGGACAAGTCGCCAATCCATTGCAGGGCTAACACATAGACGAACAACCGCACATACACGCGCGCACTCCTATGGGCAATTTAGAGACACCAATCAACCTAAGCTGCATGTCTTTGGTCAGTGGGAGGAAGCCAGAGCACCCGGAGAGAACCCACGCAAGCACGAGGAGAACATGCAAACTCCACACAGAAAAGGTCCCAGGTGGGGCCCGAACCCGGAACCTTCTTACTGTGAGGCAACAGCGCTAACCACTGTGCCACCGTGCTGCCCCTACAGGATTTGTGTTTTCTACAATTCCAAATCGATTCACAAATGCGTAATAATGTTGACAGAATGAAAAAGGTCAAACAAAACCAGTGTAGTACAAGGACATTGCCCATACAAGAGGTGTGTTGTACAGTGGGTATGGAAAGTATTCAGACCCCCTTAAGTTTTTCACTCTTTGTTATATTGCAGCCATATGCTAAAATCATTTAAGTTCATTTTTTTCCTCATTAATGTACACACAGCACCCCATATTGACAGAAAAACACAGAATTTGACATTTTTGCAGATTTATTAAAAAAGAAAAACTGAAATATCACATGGTCATAAGTATTCAGACCCTTTGCTCAGTATTTAGTAGAAGCCCCCTTTTGAGCTAATACAGCCATGAGTCTTTT
>NW_018128379.1:59490-77923 GCF_001952655.1 Monopterus albus
TTTAATCCATAATCATCAAAATTGAAACAAATAAAGGCTTGAAATATTTCACTTTGTGTGCAGTGAACTAATATAACATACAAGTTTCACTTTTTGAAACAAATTATTGAAATAAATGGACTTTTCCTTGATATTCTAATTTTTTGGCACATACCTGTATAGACAGGTGTGTGGCTTTCCTAATCACATCCAATCAGTATAATCAAACACAGTTGGACTCAAATGAAGGTGTAGAACCATCTCAGGGATGATCAGAAGAAATGGACAGCACCTAAGTTAAATATATGAGTGTCACAGCAAAGGGTCTGAATACTTATGACCAAGTGATATTTCAGTTTTTCTTTTTTAATAAATCTGCAAAAATGTCAAAAATTGTTTTTCTGTCAATATGGGGTGCTGTGTGTACATTAATGAGGAAAAAATGAACTTAAATGATTTTAGCATATGGCTGCAATATAACAAAGAGTGAAAAACTTAAGGGGGTCTGAATACTTTCCGTACCCACTGTATATCTATGGTTGTAACATTTGTTCATCTTCAGAAAAGGAAACTTGTTTCAGTGTGTGTTAAGTGACTTGATAATGCACTTTGAAAGTCAAGTGTGCAGGGCTGTGTGAATATTCTGTAACCTATCACCAACAGATTAACGTTGGCCAAGGCAGAGCAGCCAACATAACAACTGAGAGCGGCTCAGCGACACACACTGCAGCAGTTCAGTCAAACTGGTGAGACACAGAAAAGAGCTCATTTCTGTAGACCTTATATTCTTTAAATTTTTAGAGATGCACTGATCGATCAACTGAGATCGGAAATGGCCATTTTCAGCATGATTGGCCTTAACCGGTGACCGGCTGATCACTATGAGATTTCTTATTCTGTGCTGATCAGATTTAGAGGCATGACAGTTCACATCGCACATACAGTGACACAGACCAAAAGTGTAGCATGGGCAGTGCGTAGCATCTCACGTGCACCTCAAGTGAGGCTCATGCTCTAGTCTGTACCACATGTACGTTTACTCAAGCACCGGAAGCCTATACTATAAAAAGTGCACATAGGAACCTACAGAAACACCTTGCAGAAGGGGAAACTACGTCCGAATGTGACAAATAGTACACAGTGAGGGAATTACTGGCTACATGTGAAATGCACGTATACAGTGTTTTGCAAAAGTATTCATACCCCTTGAACTTCTCCACATTTTGTAACATTACAACCAGAAAATTAAATGTATTTTACTGGGATTTTATGTGAGGCCAACACAAAGTATCGCAAAATTGCGAAGTGGAAGGAAAATGATTCATGGTGTTCAAGATTTTTTACAAATGAAAAAACTAACGTGTGGCGTGCATATGTATTCAGCCCCCTTGAGTCAATACTTTGTTGAACCACCTTTCACTGCAATTACAGCTGCAAGTCATTTGGGGCATGTCTCTACCAGCTTTGCAAATCTAGAGATGGTGATTTTTGCCCATTCTTCTTTACAAAATAGCTCCAGTTCAGATTGGATGAAGAGTGAACAGCAATTTTCAAGTCTTGCCACAGATTCTCAATAGGATTTAGGTCTGGACTTTGACTGGGCCATTCTAACACATGAATATGCTTTGATCTAAACCATTCCATTGTAGCTCTAGCTGTATGTTTAGGGTCGTTGTCCTGCTGGAAGGTGAACCTCGACCCCAGTCCCAAGCCTTTTGTAGGCTCTAACAGATTTTCTTCCAGGATTGCCCTGTATTTAGCTCCATCCACTTTCCATCAACTCTGACCAGCTTCCCTGTCCCTGCTGAAGAAAAGCATCCCCACAGCATGATGCTGCCACCACGTTTCACGGTGGGGATGGTGTGTTCAGGCTGATGTGCAGTGTTAGGATTGGTCTCATCTGACCAGGGGCCTATTTCAAGAAGGCGGTTTAACAAACTCAGAGTTCAAACCTGAACTCTGAGTTGACTTACTCAGAGTTGGAAAACTCGGAGTTTTCGGTTTCAGAACAGCTGAAAAGAGTTGGTTTAATCAACTCTGAGTTGTCTGACTCAGAGTTAGGCGCGTGCCACGCGACTATAAAAAGCCCTGAACAATGGAGTGAAGAAATTACGAGTCACCATGGCAACAGGACCAAGCCAAAATAGGTCTGCGTTTTTCCCGACAGAAATGGATGTGCTACTACAAGCATATAGTGACTACGAGCCCATATTTCGTAAAAAAAGCAACACGGTTGCAGCGGCGAAAGAGAAAGAGTTAGCTTGGGGGAAAATAGCTGCCCGAGTCAATGCGTACGTTTACATTTTAATCATACAGTATTCGGTGTAAGTAATTACTAAATAATGTTAGTAATGTTATTATTTGTCACTTGTAAAGTAAGGAATGGTTCTTAATTCGTCAATAATTTAATGAGTAACGTCAGTAATTGCATAAAATGCCGATTGTTGTACGAATTAAAAGTGCAGTTTTATGTCTACCCTTGCTTAAAATTCCTATTGTGGTTGATATGGGATTTGTAAAGTAATGATTAATAAATAATCCAGTACGTTTTATGGAGAGTAATTATTACATTAATCAAAATACTTTTTTAAAATTGACCCAACACTGATGTAATAATATAAGAATTGAATTTTAATTTTCATGTAGGTGCATTGATGGGAATATGTGTGCCATCAATGCATCCAACCACATTAGGAAATCCTGAAGGGGATTCTAATTATTAGTTTATTTCCAGAGGTCACAGCAAGATGTTATTAACTGATCATCATTTTTCAGATTAGCCTTACTGAAACGAATTCAATACCACTAACCTGCAATCCTGTGAAACTCCTCTTTAATGGCTCTGAGGGGTTTGTGCCCAGGAAACACAACAAAAAATAACAGAAAGCGCTTGAGGGTGAGGCACACTTTCCGAACTATTCTACATACAGTGGCCTTACTAATGTGCTCTGCATCCCCGATGTTATAAAGAAAACTGCAGTTTGCAACAAATCGTAACGCAACACAAAGCATCTGCTCGGATGTAAGAGCACGGCCACGATGGGTGATGTGTCTGATGTATGGGTGGATAAGATTATTGATATATGTTATGGACTCTCTAGAAAAACGGTACCGCTCAAATAAAAATACATGGGGATATGACAAAAAAATCAACTCGTGGCCTCAATATCCTCTCCCGACGTAAATGCAATTCCCTGAAAATTAATACAGCGTCCTCATCTACAGGATCCTCTATGAATGGACACGCCATTTTGGTCTCTGCGTGACGGAAACGTGTGCAATCTATGAATGTACTGAAAGATTAAATGAGGTATTAAACACCTTTCACTTTAAAAAGGGGCGGAGACCCGGAGGAAACTCTGAGTTTCCCGAACAAAACCTGCTCCCAACCAGGTTAGGTTCACAGAGTAAGTTGCCATAGTAACTGACTCTGAGTTTAGATTACCTCTCTTTGTGAAACGGGTTTAACTATAAAAGCCAGATTTGTGGAGTACATGACTAATAGTTGTCCTGCGGACAGATTGTCCCACCTGAGCTGTGGATCTCTGCAGCTCCTCCAGAGTTACCATGGGCCTCTTGGTTGCTTCTCTGATTAATGCTCTCCTTGCCCGGCCCATCAGTTTAGGTGGACGGCCATGTCTTGGTAGGTTTGCAGTTGTGCCATACGCTTTCTATTTTTGGATGATGGATTGAACAGTGCGCCGTGAGATGTTCAAAGCTTGGGATATGTTTTTATAACCTAACCCTGCTTTTTAACCTCTCTACAACTTTATCCCTGATCTGTCTGGTGTGTTCCTTAGTCTTCATGATGCTGTTTGTTCACTAATGTTCTCTAACAAACCTCTGATGCCTTCACAGAACAGCTGTATTTATACTGAGATTGAATTAGACAGGTGGACTCTATTTACTAATTAGGTGACTTCTGAAGGCAGTTAGTTGCACTGGATTTTATTTAGGGATATAAATACATATGCACACCACACTTCAGATTTTTATCTGTAAAAAAAAAAAAACCTGGAACACTATGTATCCTTTTCCATCCACTTCACAATATTTTGTGTTGGTCTATCCCATAAAATCCCATTTAAGTTTGTGGTTGTAATGTGACAAAATGTGGAAAAATTCAAGGGGTGTGAATACTATTGCAAGGCGCTGTAAGTAGAGTGTATCCAACCTGTAGTAAAACACAGCAAATACAAGCTGCACACACTTCAAAATGAACTGTGTGCTCAGCAGGACTGATGGAACAGACATTCTCCTGTTTCTATTGCCTGTTGCACCTGTTTAAATTTGGTGAAGTGCAAATGTTGTACTTTACAACATAGGTTACAAGAATGTCTGTGTACACTGTCAATTATGGTTCTTAAAAAGAAAAAACATTGGAACTGGCCAAATCTGGAATGAGCAAGTTAGACACACACACAAAAAAGAATTAGCCAAGAAAATTGCTCAGTACTGCTGGGTAGCAGTATGTAAAGTAGGACTTTGTTTTGAAGCTCATCATAACCAGTTTGCTTAACTGTCTGTTAAGCTTTGTGGTAGGTTGACTCTCAGCGGCCAGGCATGTAGGAGACAGACTCGAACAAGATCTCAGGTTTTCTCAAATCAGTCCTTTATTTTGAACAAGTGCCAGCAAAGCACACATGCCAAACAAAATCACTAACAAACTAAATAGCTTAACTTCACATAACTGAAGAAAACTAAACTAAACTCAACCCAAAATAACAACGCAACTTACAGGCACGTGCACACCACTACACTTAGACTGCCATGCTACTAGCTGCTCCACCTCAGCTGATTAAGTAGCTCCTGGTACCAATCAACCCTATGACATCCTTAATGACATCAGAGAGCATACAAAATGAGGAAGTGATGAACCTAATAAATACAAAAATTTAACACACAGGTTAAGGCATTAGAAAACATACATGACTTAGCCTAGGGACAAGTGGAGTGTTCTCATCCACTTTGTCACAAGCTTTATTATCAACTCAGTGGGCAGAAGACAGAACTCAACTGTCTGACACAAAAGCTGAGTAAAAATATAGTGCCCTTTTCTAAATGAACTGAATCGTTTATAAATCAAAAATCATTCCAAAATCAAATTATGACACCAAGAATCAGAATTGAATCGCAAGTTTGCCAGAGACTCCCACCTCTAAGAATCGCAAAAAAAAAAAACAAACAAACAAATGACACGGATTTCCTATTTTAGGCAACACAAGACATTTTCACCAATTTGCGGAGCCACCGAAACAATAATGTATCCTCCATTGTTTTTAGCCACGATCAGCACAACAGACAGAAGGCTGTATGGAGAACCATATATATACATACACACACACACACACACACACACTAAATAGGATACGTCTGTATGCATGGTGTGTGTACCGTCTTACTGTCATCATCTCTGGAACCTGTGCACCCACGGCCCTAGCTCTACTTGTATCTCAGTGACACAAAAGGCCAATAATATGACTAATCATTAAACCTTCAGCTGAACCCTGGCCGGCTTTGTGAAATAAACCCCACAGGCTGTGAGGACAAGAGGTAGAAAAATTGGATGCATCAGAATTTGTTTTATGAGTACCAAAGATAAAGAGTTACTGATAAGTACAAGCATCATTACTGAATATTGTACCATCATCAGTCTTGATCGGTGTTGTCAATGAAAAACAAAAATGCAGACAGGTGCAATGAATACTGAAATGTAAAATGAACACTGTGTTAGTCTTTTGTTACAACTATTAGCACACCAGAAAATATTACAAAAGAATGTTTTGTTGAAGCTTGTGTGTAATCATTAGCCAGCACAAAACATGGTTCCTCGCAGCCTTAACATCTTTAGCTTCTCCATGAACTAACAAGAAACCACCTTATTATTTGGATGCTAAAAACCTCAGTGATTTATAGCATTTCTTGCAGAAATATGTACAAGTATGATATGATTGTATGAACAGCAAGAAAAATCTCTGACAGCTGACAAATGTCTGTAGTCTTATGATATCTCACCCAGGCCTGTTTTGGATAGTACTACTGGCGCTTGTGGTGATACAGCAGCCTGATACACTGGTTTATTTGCAGCTCTGATGTTAACCTTAAAACAGCCCATGGCTGCTCATTTACGCACACAGATAGGAACTGATAGGATAGCTGGAAATTACCAGCCATTTAATGTTTAATCTTGGCTACCTCTAGATTAGCTTTGCACCCCTCATAACTCCAAATAGTCTAATTATTTCAGAACAATAAAACCAGAGCCTCTTCCTAAAAGTGGGAAATTGACAAACCCCATATTTTAACTGGCATAATTGCAGACATAGTAACTTCTCCAGCCTTACAACAATTCTCTCTAACATCACAGGAACAAGGCATTAACAGACATGGCGTCCCACTGAGTAGTGCAAACATCACTCCCTTTCAAGTAGCTCCAAGGTCGGTAAATCCAACCAGTAGTCGCTGCATCTTCTCCCACACAACCACATAGTCCCAAAGTAGTGAAATTAATTCCAACTGGTAGCGTAGCACCCACAAGAAAATCATGGATCATTAATCTGCTCATTCACCAGCAACACATCAATAAGATCTATTGAAAATACACACAACAAACAAGGCAATACAGTATAACATTTTGCCAGTATGGTGGGGGCGCCGGTGGATGTCAGGCAAGCTCACCTGAACGCGCAGCTGCCTGGAGAAATAACCATTCAAGGAAACCTTGAACTATCAGGTAAGAATCTTTTGTTAGAAAAAGCAGGGGAGAATTTGTGAGACCTGTATAGACAGAATAGACTAGAACATACATACACCTTATTTTTTGAGCTTCAGATAAGGTCTAAGATGATTAAAAAAAAAAAAAAGATTGTAGACGAGTCAGAAAACAAGGAAACGCATGCCATGGGCTCTTTGAATTGATTTCCGAACCTGCTAGAGTACAGATAACATTTGCACAATTCTAAAATCAATGTTGCTGTGCAAACATTTTGTACACAGTTGGGTACTAAATATTTAACACGGTTCTACCTGTTTCATTACAACTTAAAATAATTCTATTAAACCACTCAATCTTTAAATTATCCTATAAAGTCCAGTTGTGCAGTGCAGCACCCTTGATGTATTCGCTATAAACATTAAGCCCAAGAGATAAATACTGGCCCGCTAGAGATCTAGCTTGTTGGTGAATTATACTGCTAAAAGGTCAGGCATCATCCCCTACATAAGACAGCAAACCCTTTAACGCTACTTGTAGGATGGTGGATCGTTTGTTTTTAAAATGACTGCCCATTTGGCCAACTATACCGGACACGCTCCACCAAGTCATTCATTTCAACTACCCATGTACTGCACTAGCTAAACACCGGCACACATTTGCTAACAGCATGTCCCAGCCGTTCTGTTACCAACATAACGTTGGCTGCATTACAGTCACAGTCACAGTCCAAAGAAACAGTAACCGAAAAAAGCACACGTGTTCACGCATATGTGCTTAATTCTCAACTGTGTGACCACGCGGTCATATTGCCCAGTAATTCTAACTTTCCCCGCTACCGCGTGCGCAACGTGAAACTAATCTCTGACACCCGGCAAACTCCGAAGCCACGATAGCGACCAAATGCAAACATCTTAGTGCTCGCCCTAAGACTATCGTTTGAACTTAGTGCCTAGCTAAGATGCTTACCTTCTTCTTCCTTATTGTGAGGTTAACTGGTGGCTTGCACAAGACTCACCTTACTAGTCCTCCATGCCATAATATTAAACCTGTGGTACGTCAGATTACGTCATTTGACTGTCCTTTTCCGTTCTCATTGACTCTACAACGGTGCCTTCAAGTGAAGTAGAAATTTGCATTTGCCGCCGGATATTTTCGTGCGTTACCATTTATGTAGCACGTTGCCCCGTGATTAGAATCGATCGGGTTAAAATACTTATATAGTCAATGCAATAAACGTTTTAAGTAGTGGTGGTTTTGTTTAGGATACACATCAAACGTACAAGTCATTAGGCTACTCTGTCATATAAAGTAGGTTTTGCCATGATTTAATACTGCTTCAAAGCACCGTGTTTTCTGCCTTGTCATTTAAAAAAGATTTCTAAAAGGCAGGTCAACACGTGGGTTGTCGATATTGTATTTAATTAGCAAAGACTTTCCACTGGGATGGAAATGGAACGGAAATCAAATTAAATAGAAACGACTCAAAACACAGCAGTTAAGTAACTGACTTAAAAAATATTAATTCGCTATATCGACAGAAAAGCTCCCGCTTCAACGTTTACCATGACGCCATTGTACGAATGCGCCAGGGGTAGAGAAAATTATCACAAGGGTCATTAGTTGCCATAGCAACAGCCGCTGATTGATTTTATAGACACGTCACTGTATCCCTAACCCACCCCGTATGACACATGCACACGTCTTTTACCTGTTCTTTTCTACGCTGAAGACCAGACTGAGTTCATTTTGGCTAAAGCCACATTCTCATCGAGTCTTTGTAGTACATCGGTGACAATGCTGACGCCATTCTCCAGTTCTCTCAGTGCGCATTCGTGGAAGCCAGCTGCATTGGTTACCACATCGATTTTCCCTCCTCTGCTGGCACCCCGTGTCTCACTAAATGAAGTCTGACACTAGTGTAACACCACAAGGGGGAAGAATGAGGCCGCAAAACAAGGTTTATGGGCTAATTTATGCCCTTAGCCTTGATATTGTCATGTTATCAGACAGACTCACACAACTCTGAAAAAATTGCAGGCACTTATATATTTAAGATTCTTATTCTTGATGCAGTACTACTTGGGAGGCGACTGGCCACCTGCATACTCATTTTGCATATTCTCACAAGAGCCCTGGTGATGGTGTCAATTTGGGATCACATGACCCGAGAGAAGACGATGATAAATTCTAAATACAGGAGAAGATGCTTGGAACAATCTGCCTGCCAACCACCTTCAAAAACTGTGCACAAATATACTGAGAACTGGTGTTATTTCAAAGTGAAAGGGTCCTTCACACAAATATTGAGTTCTGTTTTTTGATTATGCACCATGCCTGAATATAATTTGTACAGACAAATATTCAAGACATTTTTGGAAGCGTCCTGTCTTTACTTTAGTGGAGAATAGCGTTTGGTATTGTCATGGTGCCAGACTAATTCTGTATCCAACATCACAGTAATTGAAAAGTACTGAATCATTTTTACTGTAAAAACAATGTATTATCAATGAATAATAAATCAATACACCAATCAGCGTTAAAACAGATTTTTCAGACTTGCCAACTTTTCACACTGAAATCTACTGAATGCAGTAAATTAACCTGGGGCATGTGGGCTGGTGACTCCTGTATGCAGGACAATCCATCCTTTCTACTCAGCTCCTGTCCTTACATATAGTATGTAGCGAACACAAACCCATTCCTCTGACCACCTTTGACAAATATTATTTGTACTAAGCAACCATTAACATACAATATTCAGTGATTTCAAATATTGTTACATTTTCACCCAAGAGCACAACTGTGCCCATCAGTCCATGGTCAGGGGCACCACATTTTTAAATACATAAATGTGAAACAGAAAACGCAGATAAAGACAGTGAACTCCACTTTTCTGGTGTGTCTTAGTGCTCTCTAACCAGAGAACGGGTGTACAGGCTGAAACAAAGAAACAATATGTATTATTTTATTGTGACTGTCATCTGCTCCTCATGAAGTCAAGCATCCCAACGTTGCCGCTGAGTGTTCATGTTGCAGGTGTTAACTCCTAGTTTAGTTGTCTGATGATAGAGTTAATGTCTGTACAACGGAATCCAGGGTTTCCCAGGTCCTTCAGGAGCCCAGCCTTATCCCTGGCAGCGTGACGAGCCACTGACAGCCTGAAAGGCAACAGGAAGTTGTTGGCGGCGCGGAAGCCCTTACCGACTGAGTAGATTTCATGGATCAGGTCCTCCAAACAGATGATGCCATGTTTACCTGAGGAATAAGAGCATGGGGGTAAGTGAAGGATGGCATGGAAAGATTTTATGGATGACAGAATATACAGCCCACCTGCATTTACCAGACTAACGACTGTGTGACTGGTGGGCACAGAGGAAACACATTCAACACTGCTTACTTCAGATTTCAATGTGCTCACTTTGTACTGTCCAGGGGAAGACTGGTGACAGTATCTGTGCACTTGTCACACAGCTGGTTGCACATGAAGATTAGTTGTCTACCTTATGATGGTTGGAAAAAGCCAGTGTTGTGTGTTTTAACAACAATTTGCTTACTGGATATAAAACGCAGAACAATGTAATATACTGCAGTGTACACATGACTGATACAGGGTAGATGCTGACAGAGAGGGAGGGTGTATCAGGCACAGGACTCCATGGGAGATGCAAAAAAGATGAACTGAGAGGAAATGTACCATATGTTTCCAAATAAATTTTCATTTTAAATTATTGTATTATATTGTAGTTATGGTGTTTGTTGTTTACTCTTTATTGCTGTTGAAACACAGGAATTTCCCGTTTGTTGGATTAAGTCTTATCTTATGTTTTCATTCTGCCCATGTATTTTGACAAAGACTGTGACAGTTGGAAGTATATTACAGGTTTTCAGCTGCTTTTTGTAAAGTTTCTAATTGCAGACATGTCTCAGACACAATGCTGGGAGGGAGGGAGTGAAACAGAGTGGCTGTGAGGTAGTGGCATGGGGGCATGGGGGCTTCAAATGAAGGGAGGTATAATGAAAAGTCTGACTTTGTACAGTACCTTGAGCTGGTACTGCGCTCCCTAGATTCATCTTGTGGGAAACAAACTACTTCTGCCTTATCTGTTTTCAGCTTGAAGCTGTTTGCTTACTTCTAAGACATAACAAGGTGCCTCATTATTTTAGATGAGCACACACACAATCGACATACAGTAAAAAAATTTTTTTTTAAATAAAATAAAAAAAAAAGTTCATAATTATTCAAATATGAACGGTGAATTATTTCAGCTACATGCACACTGTGCGATACAAAACTGATTTGAATTGTGTCGTAACTGTATTGTGACACACAAAAAAAGTCTGATTTAGATTTTCCAGTTTTACCCATCTGCTGCTCAATGAATGCGTTGTCTGTGAGAGGAACTCTCCTCCTGCCGACCCTGGTCTGTCCTCGCTTCAGAATGAGCTCACGAACAGACTTCAAGTTGGGAAATCTGTTGGCAAGATTACAAAGTTATTATAATATGCAACAGAACACATTTAATACAAGTTTTATTTACTGAAGCATAACAGAGTTACTCACCCCCAGGCCACATAAGGCTCAACCATCTTCATCATGCTTACAGAGGTCTTGTTAATTTTGACAAAGGTCCCACTGAAGATCTTTCTTAGCCTCAACATCTGAATGACCTTCATCACTTTAGGACTCACACCTTTAATCCTAACAGGAAAAGATCATCAGTGTTTATCCCCAGGAATGGCATCTCATTATGTACAGGTATGGGGATTTAATACAGATTTACACCACCACAACTGTTTTCATTTACTGTAACGCAGAAGTTCTGATGTTTTAGACCTGGAAACACAGAGGGTTCTTACAAAGACCTTATATTCTTCTTTCAGTTTAAGTTAAAAACTGAACATTAGCTGAAAAGCTGAATTTAATCTTGCTTCATCTTAACACATTTTCCTGAAGGGAAGTCTGCAAACTGAACATTAAGTGTCTAATCAAAGTGTGTGATGTGTACATTAAAATTCCCTAAACTGTTAACATACAGACTAAATTAACGGTGTCTTACATAAGGTAAAACTGTTGATATTACAAGGCAACCAGTACAAGATGATTCTGAATCAAACCTACCAAATGAACTCTCAATGTGCATGTTTTTAGTGAACAAAGTATCACACTGTACAGACTTAAGGTTTCACATACCAAACTTAACTAACTCAAAGCTTTAGTATCACCGTATTTTTCATTATTGAGGTGTATTCTTAAGCTTGCAGGGATTGTCTGTAAGAGTTGGCAAGTTATTTGTTGGGATTATTACTTGCTGTGTACACATCCCCACCTGAACAGTTTCTACATGCAGTATGGTTAAGTTAACAGGAGAAGATAGGGACTATTTTTACCATTAATATTTTTGCTGAGCACTAAACTCAAATGGTTGCAATCGTCAATCTAATGGTTTAAATAGGCATATGTATGTATGGGGGAATGTCCTTTCAAACCCTCTATTTTAGAAAAGTACTCACTCTCTGATGCGGACAACGAAGGCTAGCCTGTTCTTAGCAGGAGGCAGAGGGGGCGGCGGCCTGCGCTTGGCTCTCGAGATGCGAGTTTCATCACGATGTCTCTTGTGGCTGTTTTTCAGGAAATCTTCCAAACGTTTGAACTTTAATGGTTTGCCTTTTGATACCTGAATAATATAGAAATATCCATATAAACATACAGCACTGTGTAAAAACAGGTAGTATCACATACAGGCTTGTCGATTTAGATGATCCTAGGGATGCTTAAGAAAAATCCATTGGCTAAAATGTCAACTGATCTCTTTGATAAATTAATTTAGCTGTATACCATTATAATATTAGTATTAGAAATAACACACACAATAGTGTTGTAGTCAAGACTAGCTAAACAAGACAACTGGAGCGTATTGAGACCGAGACAAGACCAGACCAGCTCAGTTAAACTGAATTTGATAGTCTGACAGTACTTGTTCGCCTGCGTTTCAGTGACACTGATGACACTATATAGGAGTGACATTATTGAACCCCCCCCCCAAAAAAATACCACAGATTATGCAAAGGAATAGGTAACAGTTGAAACAGTGTTTTAGCTGAAAGTATGCTGAAGTTATTAAGATGTGAAAATTTTCCCATTCACTTGAACAGGGCAAAATTTGTGTAAAAAAGCGAACTATTATATAAGTATGAACGTTACAAACAACAAAAATACAAGCACCCGTGTCTTTAAAAGCTGATCATTTTGATATCTGAATGTCTTTTCTAGCTGAACATATGCTGAAGAAATTAAGTGCCTAAAAACAGACAAGAGGAACCCATAATAATAATAATAATAATAATAATAATAATAAGAGGATAACAGCTGTTTCAGCATCCACACAATAATAAAGAACAGGATAACAAGAGTGTGGATGCTGCTGCTAAAGCATCCACAGGAACACAGTGTGGATGCTTTTCATTATCCACACAAATATCGCCACTTACCTTTCTCTTGTCAAGCAGTGCAAGCTTGGCTTGTGTGGCTTTAATGGCCCGGTATGCTTTCCTCTTTTTCAGCAAATATTCAGGAACTAACTTGATCACCTTTTTTGATCTGACAAAACAATCATACACAAACAGAGAGAAAATCTGCTGACAAACGTAAAAAAAAACTGCCAGTGGCGACTATTAATCCCCTAACTGCCTTACAGTAATATTTAATGTTCTATCTTCTTGCACACGTAAAACACCCGTTTAAAAAGTTGTCATCTCTACCCAGACACAGTGAACCAGTTCAGCTTCGGCTTTCTGGTGTGTAACCTTGTTGCTAGTAGCTTAACTTTACCTACGCAGTGCCTGAAAGTATCATCTAAATACAACGCAGAACACACAAAGCACATAGCACAAACATAGAGCTACACAAATTCCATATTAATAGTTCCAAGTAATGAAAAATTACTTGACACCTAGGTTATGTTGTGGTTATCTCCCAAGTCAAAGTACGCTTAACCCCATGTGAAATTAGACACTCTAAAACCTGCCTTTTCTATCTTCAACGCTCTTAATATATTCCTTGACAGAATTAGTAAAAAACATATTTCCCTGAAAGCCTCGAAACAATACAGGTGGACTTATAACGACAACGGATTCGCTTAGATGTAGTTAGAACAAATACATACTCCTCGTCAGCCATGGTAAAATCATGGAACGAAAACTTGACCGTCGCTTGCAGATGACGCCACCAGTTCTTCTTCTTAGTTAGTAAAGCAGACTAGACGCTATCTTGGTGTGTTGCTGCCCTCAGCTGGTTGTTATTTGTTGCTCCTTTACAGTAAGTTCTTTCTATTTTACAAATAACAAAGTACATTTACTCAAGCGCCGTTTTGATGTATTTGTACCTTAATTGGGTATTTTAATTTTCTGCTACTTCATACTTTGACTTTATTACATTTTACAGGCAAATAATGTAATGTAATATATTTTAATATTGATCCTCATCTACAAAGCTACAAGCTACAAAGCAGTAATTCAAACTATAAGCATATACATAAATTAACATCAGCTTCACCTTTAACAGCTGCAACCTTAAAAGTGAACAATGCATCAATTATTATAATCCAATAATATTTATTAATGTAAAATACAATATATAAAATGTTAAATCCATTCATTTAAATTGTGCCATTCTGGATAATGAAAACCTTAACTTTTAAAGTACATTCTTATGCTAATACTTTTGTACTTTTAGTTCAATAACATTTTGAATGCAGGACTTCAACAGTAACAGTATTTTTACACTGTGGTATTTTTACACTACTCTTATTTCAGCAGCTTCTCAGTCTTTCTCCAATTATTCAGGCCAAGAAGGGTGCACAGAGTAAAAGCAATTTCTCCAAGTGTTCCAAGGTGTTTGTGCAGTCTCTTCCTTTAACGATAGGTTTTGCACTGAGGCTGTGCCTTACTGTCTAAGCTCTACCACACTCACATTTTTCCTCTGGGGATTTTCCAATCAGAGCCAGGCCATTTCTAAGCCCATGGTAGCCTAACCTCAGTCTGGCGATTACAACCAAGTTCTTTCACTTGCAGACAAAGCTACTTTGTTGTTCTTTTCACAGTTTTTGCATCCGAGAAACTGTAGTTTTGACTGATGGATGAGAGGTTAAAATGTCTCAAGAACCTCAAGAAAGACTGTTGCCAGCTTTAGCACTTTGAATATACATGGCCAGGATAGATGAGAATTTCCATCACATGAAAGCCTACTGTTTGTCTAAACAATTTTCTTATCAGTGACTGTAGTACAGCTACCATAAGTTGATATACATAGGTTACAGACATAAAGACAATATTCCACCCCTACTGTCCAAATGCTTACTGTCCCAGTAAGTACCTAAAAAGCCTCCAGTTAATCCAAAATGCTACAGCCAGAGTACTGACAGGAACTAGCAAGATAGATCATATTAGATTAGATTCAACTTTATTGTCATTACACATGTACAAGTACAAGGCAATGAAATATAGTTTACCATCTAACCAGAAGTGCAATAACAGCAGTGCAGAGTGTACAGTATCTGTAGTATGCATAGTCAGTACTAATTTACCGATAGATATGCACAATTGATATTTACAGTAAGTTATGTAAGGTAATGTACAACATACAACAGACTTTATGGATTTAAATTACAAGTAATGGATAAAATACATTAAGCTTATAAAACACTAGTGTAATGGGATGAAATGGAATGCAGAAAAGGAAGATAAGTTACATGAGTTAACAGTTCAATGGATGTAAGTAGTGCAAAGCTAAATATACAGTATCTGCATATGTACAGTGCACAAATGAATAACAGAGCAGTATTCTGTGAGTAGAGTATGTGCAAATTAACAGATCACTTCAGTAGTACAGGTAACAGAAGTCTATTGTATTAGCCCCGGGAGGACTGTGGGGAAGAAGCTGTTCCTGAGTCTACTGGTCTTGGTCCGGAGGCTCCTGAAGTGCCTCCTAGAGGGCAGGAGGTCAAACAGTTTGTTGACAGGGTGAGAGGAGCATACACCTCAGTGGAGGTGAGTGTGAGTGGCTGGTGGTGTGTGGAGGGTCTGGACCTGATAGCTGTCTTCTTGTTGTCAAAATCAGAATCAGAATCAGCTTTATTGGCCAGGTGTGTTGGGCACATGAAGAATTTGACTCTGGTAGAGCGGCTCTCAATGTGTAGGTACATATCAACAAGCAAGGGAATGTGTATTAGGAAAGGAGATAAAAAAAAAAAAAAGAGTAAAGTACTTATAAATAGAGACCTGTACATACAGTCAGGGAAAAAATTATTTGAATCCAGCTGATTTTGTAAGTTTGCCCACTAACAAAGAAATGATCAGTCTACAATTTCAATAGTAGGTTTATGTGAACAGTGAGAGACACAACAATAACAAAAAATCCAGAAAAATGCATTACATAAAAAGTTAGCTGAACTCTTTAGATTTTTCAGTAAAATTGACCATATCATTGAATATACAGTATCATAGAAGGAATAGTTACTGACAGTACTGTCTCTGTGTGCATTTGCTTCTTTGCTTGCAACATTTTGGTTCATCAGAAGGCCCACATGGAAAGACTGCGGCATGAGCTGGAGCTGAAGAAGAAGAAACTGGAGAAGTTAAAAGAGGAAGTCAATGAGATGGAGAATGACCTCACCAGGAGATGGCTGGAGAGATCCAACTCAGCTTCCCAAATTCCTTCTGTGAGCTGCATTGTCTGATTTTTAAAGACAGAAATGTGTCCATAGTGAATTCTCTTTAGATTTTTGTGTGATATTTGTCTTGACTTGATGGTGAAGGTTAAAATACAGACAGGAGTTGTGGAGAGAGAGAGGTGAGTGTGTAAAGCTGCAAAGGTCCATAGACTAACTTTGATTTTATGCTATTCTCTTTCCTTATTTGTCAGATTGAGGAAATGAAGCAGTTGCGATGCAAAAACAGGGTACTGCAGATCGACATTGACTGCCTCACCAAAGAAATTGATCTCCTTCAAACAAGAGGTAGGAGTCTGTCTCCCTATCTTTGATATACAGTATTTAAGCCTCAACTATTTAGGGATCTTAACCTGGCATTCAACTTATGTACATGTCTGTCTTATAAAATAATCAGTGTTGAATTACATTTTGCAGTAGCTTGCTGGTAGTAAACTACATTTATATTTATGCTGTGATTCAAGTAGTAAATTATTTTTTCCCTTTTTTGTGTAGTTAACTACAGAAACTACAAACTGTTTTGGGCCATAAAAGGAAAGGCATGATCTTTTTAAATTTGTCTATCACAAAAATATAACATTTAGGACTGTTTAGTTTGGGTCCCATGGGTACTCCAGGAAGCTGGATTATCATCTTACCTGAGAAAAATATTTGGATAGCCCCACCTGGACTTTAGTTTCTGGAAGGCAGGGGTCTGATAGACAATTGGAAAATCCCAAGTATCTTATAAGCACCATTGATTCCCTCATTTGCATCTTTGCCTTGTCTTAGTCCCACCCATGTAAGATTTGGGGAAAGCCTGTGAGAAGAAAGAACTTGAGGAAACTTATTATTGACATGAGGCATCCTTCATCTGAAGTGTCCAATCATCCAATCACAACTGATTTCTGATAAAGGGGTGTGTCAGTTCACAAAAAACTTCAGCAAAGGAGGGTCTCAAGTATCCTTGCTCACTTCTCCTCCAGCACTGTCCTTGGTCCTCAGAACGTCCTCCTTTCTCGAGGACGATCTTATGAGAGACATGTATTCAAAGCCAAAGATGACCTCCTTTGCACTTGCACATGCATAGTGGGGTTTCATAATCTGTGGTTTATGTATGACCTGAGAACAGGTAGGCATGTTTTGCATTTAGTTCAATTGAGTGGCATATTTTGCTGGTCTTTAAGGAATGTTCATTGAAATGAGATAAATAGGGATAAAGATAGAGTACTTAAAACTAGAGACCTGTATGTATTCAAAGCCAAAGCTGACATTCTTTGCACTTGCACATGCATAGTGGGGTTTCATAATCTGTGGTTTATGTATGACCTGTGAACAGGTAGGAATGTTTTGCTTTGCATTTAGTTCAATTGAGTGGCATATTTTGCTGGTCTTTAAGGAATGTTCATTGAAATGAGATAAATAGGGATAAAGATAGAGTACTTAAAACTAGAGACCTGTACGAGTCTGTATGATCTGTACAATGTATATATACACAAGTATTGCACTGAGGGTTATTGTCCAATCATACTGTCGTGGGTTAAGTGTTCATCAGTGTGATGGCCTGGGGGATGAAACTGTCCCTGTGCCTGGTTGTCTTGGTGCACAGCAACCTGTAAAGCTGTCCAAAGGGGAGGAGGTCAAACAGGTTGTGTCCGGGGTGTGAGGGGTCTGCATTGATCCTCTCCGCCCTTCATAGCCTATTAGATTGTACCATTTAGTTTATCCTTATTACTTTAATGATAACTGAATTAAAGTAATAAGGATAAACTAAATGGTACAATCTAATAGGCTATGAAGAAACTCAAAGCTATGTGCAAACAGTGACAGTAGTGCAAATAATAAGAAGATTGTCAGGTTGTTAGCATCATCAGGGGCATTGGTGATGAGATGCATAATAGCTTATGAAATGTATATAGACAGCAGTGCAAATGACCAAACATTTAGTTTATCCTTATTACTTTAATTCAGTTGTCATAATCTAGCCACAGGGGTTGCAAGCCAGTGACTTCTGTGCCATTCCCAAGCCTGGATC
>NW_018128379.1:78851-80231 GCF_001952655.1 Monopterus albus
AAGAAGAGGAGAGGAAAGACAGAAAAGAAGACCAAGTGGTTGGGGAAAAAAGAAAGAATGTTGTGAGGAATTCAGACAGAAGTTGAGACAGGCTTTGGGTGGTCAGGAAGAACTTCCAGATGACTGGGAAACTACAGCAGAAGTGATCAGGGATACAGGTAGGAAGGTGCTAGGTGTGTTATCTAGAAGGAGGAAAGAAGATAAGGAAACATGGTGGTGGAACAAGGAAGTACAGGACAGCATTCAGAGGAAGAGGCTAGCTAAAAAGAAGTGGGATGTAGAAAGGACTGAAGACAGTAGACAGGATTACAAGAAATTGCAGCGTAGAGTGAAGAGGGAGGTGGCAATGGCCAAACAGAAAGCATATGATGAGTTGTATGCCAGGTTAGACATGAGGGAAGGTGAGAAGGACTTGTACAGATTAGCGAGACAGGAAGGATGTGCAACAAATAAGGGCGATTAAAGACAGAGATGGAAAGGTGCTAACAAGTGAGGAGAGTGTGCAGAGAAGATGGAAGGAGTATTTTGAGGAACTGATGAATGAGGAAAATGAGAGGGAAAGAAGGGGGAAGAGGTGAATATTGTAGAGCAGGACGTAGCAAAGATTAGAAAGGATGAGGTGAGGAAGGCTCTGAGGAGAATGAAGAGTGGAAAGGTTATTGGTCCAGATGACATACCTGTAGAGGTGTGGAAGTGTCTAGGAGAGACAGCAGTGGAGTTTCTATCTAGTTTGTTCAACAGGATTTTAGAGAGTGAGAAGATGCCTGAGGAATGGAGGAGAAGTGTACTAGTGCCAATCCAGATGTGATGTGCAGAGTTGTAGCAACTACAGAGATATAAAGTTGATGAGCCACACAATGAAGCAATAGAAAAGAGTTGTGGAAGCTAGGCTAAGAAAAGAAGTGGATAACTGTGAGCAGCAGTATGGCTTCATGCCCAGAAAGAGCACTACTGATGCAATTTTTGCTCTGAGAATGTTAATGGAGAAGTATAGAGATGGTCGGAAGGAGCTACATTGTGTTTTTGTGGATTTAGAGAAAGCGTACGAGAGAGTGCCGAGAGAGGAGCTATGGTACTGTATGAGGATGTCAGGAGTGGCAAAGTACGTCAGAGTAGTTCAGGATATGTATGAGAGGAGTACGACAGTAGTGAGATGTGCGGTAGGTCAGACAGAGGAGTTTAAGGTGGAGGTGGGGCTACATCAAGGATCGGCTTTGAGTCCCTTCTTGTTTGCTATGATGATGGACAGGTTGACAGATGAGGTCAGACAGGAATCTCCATGGACAACGATGTTTGTGGATGACATTGTGGTCTGTAGTGAGAGCAGAGAGCAGGTGGAGGAACACCTGGAAAGGTGGAGGTCTGCTCTGGAAAGAAGAG
>NW_018128379.1:80351-86286 GCF_001952655.1 Monopterus albus
ACAAGACAGTAGTGAGACCAGCTATGCTGTATGGGTTGGAGACGGTAGCAGTGAGGAAAAGACAAGAGGCAGAGATGAGGATGTTGAGGTTCTCTTTAGGAGTGACCAAGATGGACAGGATTAGGAATGAGCACATCAGAGGGACAGCTCAGGTCGGCTGTTTTGGGGACAAGGTCAGAGAAGCCAGATTGAGATGGTTTGGACATGTGCAGAGGAGGGAGAGTGGTTGTATTGGTAAAAGGATGTTGGAGATGGAGCTGCCAGGCAAGAGGTCAAGAGAAAGGCCAAAGAGGAGATATATGGATGTGCTAAAAGAGGACATGAAGTTAATTGGGGTGAGAGTAGAGGATGCCGAGGATAGAGTTAGGTGGAAACAAATGATTCGCTGTGGCGACCCCTAACGGGAACAGCCAAAAGAAGAAGTTTAATTCAGTTTTCATATTCTATTTATTCTATGTTTATTCTATTCTAGTTTCTTAAATGGTATGGGAATTCAACATTTGGTGAGAGAGAAACAGTATTACGATTTCTCTGTATGTCCTGCACATATAGTGAATTGACAATAAAAAAATCTTTGATCTTTGGTGACACCAGTAGTGACAAGGACACTAGCAAAACACAAAACCTGAGAAGAATCAGTCAGGAAGGATAAGAAGAGAGAATTTGTCTATGGCCACCACATTCAAAACCATTCCCATTTTGGGGGTTGTCTTGCTTTTGCCTCTTCATTGCACTTACTGTGCACCTAACTCTTGTTAACTATGCTACGTTATTGTTACGGTTCCACGTAGCTCGACTTCCCATATTTACGTTTCTGTTTACCTGTTCTCTCTCCACTCCTCTCACCACTATTAATCATTATTCCACTCACCTGTGCTCATTATCCTCCGGTCCTGTTCCCCGCTGTTCTGCCACGACAATCAGTCTCCATGCCATTCACCTGCTGTTCATTATCGCCCCGTCCGGTCCTGTATTTATACACCTGTTTTCTGTTCACTCGCTGCTGGTTCATACCCTTAGTATGTGTGCATGTCCCGCGATTACCTGGCTTCGACTACGTGTTCCGCTCCTGCTCCAATCGTTTCTGTTTTGTTTCCGCAATTCATCAGCCCCGTTGACTCTCCGCTCGGTCAGTCTGTATTTCTTTGCTGTTTATTGTTTTTCTGTCCTTTCATACGCAAGTCTTTAGCTCTGCACTTTGTTTCGTTTACCTGCTAGCGTCCTCCTGGTTCTTCGTCCTCCTGGGTCTCCTCCTCGTCCTTCCTGGGTCCCTGCCTGTCTCCTCCTCGTCCCTCCTCCTGGTCCTCTCTGGTCTCCTGTCCGTCCCTCCTCCTGGTCCTCTCTGGTCTCCTGCTCGTGTCTCCTCGCGGTTCCTCCCTGGTCTCCTGGTCCTCTCCTCATGGTTCCTCCCTGGTCTCCTGGTCCAGTCCTCCCTGGTTGTCTCCTCCTGGGTCTCGCCTGTCCTTGGTTGCTCCCTGCCTGTCCTCCGGCCATCCAGCATTAATTGTTTTGTTTAATAAACTGCTTTCTTCAGTTCCTCTCGTCTAGTCTGTGTCTGCAACTGGGGTCCACACCACGTAAACGCGTAACAGTTATCTATGTGTGATACATTATGTGCAGTAAAACATTTATTTGTTAAAGTTAGACTTAAAAGCCAATGAGGCAAATGTATTAACGCCCAATAAATAAGCCTAAATTACATTTTCAGCTTTGCCCCCAGTAATTGCAGCAAGTTTGTTTGACTAATACCAAACTTTATATTGCCTTACTGTTTAGCCTAATTTGCCACACATCTTAAAATTGATGGCAGTGCACATTTGTTATGTGTTTTGATAACAGTAGTGACCTAGCAGAGTCATGATTTCACCTTTGTACTGAATTAATATGATTTTAATTTGGGAGTATTTGGAGCTTTGTGTTAGCATTTCCCCACCTGGGACCTTTCTGTGTGGAGTTTGCATGTTCTCCCCGTGCTTGCGTGGGCTCTCTCCGGGTACTCCGGCTTCCTCCCACAGTCCAAAGACATGCAGCTTAGGTTGATTGGTGTCTCTAAATTGCCCATAGGAGTGCATGCGTGTATGTGTGGTTGTTCGTCTATGTGTTAGCCCTGCGATGGATTGGCGACCTGTCCAGGGTGTACCCCGCCTTCGCCCGATTGCCGGCTAATCCCCCCGCCCCCCCCCCGTGTGCCCCGTTCAGGGACTAAGTGGTAGAAAATGAATGAATGAATGCATTTCGTGCCACATTAGCTGTAACCAGAACATTCTACTACTGCCAAATGTACTTGTTAGTGTAGAAACATTTTTGATAAAATGATATAGGGCTATGTTATGTATGTGCAAAACTGTTCAAATAATTGTTTAATCTGTTTGACCTTTTTAAAGATTTGACCTGTGCACATGAAATGCTGTGCGAGTAGGTGCAGAGAGACTCAGAACAACAGGAAGTGCGCAGATACAGGCTGAGATGACTGGCCTGTCTGGCCTTATTGTTTTTGCTTTAGATTATCAACATTTATCAACATTATATGAAATGCTTGGCCTTCTATAATCAATATTATAATCTGCATTAGCAAATATATCTACATGTTTATTTTAGTATCATTAATTCATTCATTTTCTACCGCTTAATCCCTGAACGGGGTCACGGGAGGGGCCGGAGCCAATCCCGGCTAGCAATCGGGCAAAGGCGGGGTACAACCTGGACAGGTCGCCAATCCATCACAGTATTTTAGTATCATATGCTTTATAATTTACTTTTGTTTTAAACATTTCACTTGTCTTTAAGAGTGTAGGAGACTTGGAGCTGACAATAACAGAACCGGTGCAAGGCTGTAAGAAAGAGACGGGAAACCACAAACCGGAACTAGGCCCAGGTTGCATAGCAACACTGGAGTAAGAGGTGCTGTCTCTAAAAAAAACTGTCTATGTGCTTAGGGCAATGAAAGGTCAGGATGTTGTTCTTAGAATTTCACAGATCAAAATCTGCCTGGCGACAAGATCACCAAATGAGGGGTCAGAACGAGGTCAACAAACCAACCAAGGAGCGAGGATGAAGGACAACACGGATGACGTCAGATCTACCATCATTTGCATATTCGAAAAACTGTATTAAGTAGACTGGATTCAGGATTACAGGCGTTCCCTTGCTCTGAAGGCAAGCCGAACGGTTCTGCTGTTTAGAATCAGGGCCTCAGATAGAGACGGAACCCAGAGCTCTGTAATTACTGTTCTTGAATATTGTAATAAATATCTTAAAGGACAGATTTGTCTTTGAGCATTCTTCATAAAAGAACATGCAGGACTGGTTCAGTCCTACATTAGTCAGCTAACACTAACTTTGGACTGGAGGTTATACTGTATCTGTAGTTTACATTGTTGCTAGGAGCAGAAAATGATGGACTGGACAAAGACCTCTCCATCTTATGCATACTCTATATTTAGTGTGTAAAAAAGAACTGCATTAATGTTATTTTAAAAAAACATGGCCCTAAATTTTCATGTGTGACCTGTTGAGTAAAATTGTTAACAAAGTAATACATTAGGATTAGTTTTAATATTAGACTGAATTAAGAATGTAGTTAGTAGAAGATTGACACTATGTTTGTTGATTAGTTAACTTGTTTGTTTACTGTGTGTGCATATGATTATTCTATCATATTAAGAAAATGAATAATTAGGATTTAGTTTAGAGCATGCATAAGTTTGCTTACTTGTATGTTACAATTATGTTAACATAGTTAGTTGAGTATATCATTCTATGTGTTCACTGAATTCTTGGCCAGTATTTACTGTGTTAGCCAACTGGGTCACTGTTTAACATCAAGGGAGACTGGTTCACTAAAACACTGAATCACATTAGATTTACAGCTTTAGCAAAGACGGTGCACAGTTAAGTTATATTACCACCTGGCTGTAGAGGCCAGGGAATTTGGGGTCACTGGGACACTAGGGGTAAGAAACAGAGATTAGATCTGAGGCCAGGAAGAGAAAAGACAACTTCAAAAGACAGGGCCATATACAGACACACACAGGCAAGATAGTTTAAGTAGCCAAATGGAAAGCCATGTTTTATAGAGTGTAGTTAGTTGGAAACAAAGAAACAAAGAAGTGAGTGTAGGAATTTAGACAGAGTAGGATTTCCTCCCTCTTTAGGAAGCTGCTTTTCCCATTGGAGCAGGAAGGATGCAGAAGGGGGACGGATGGATAGATGGACCAATGGAGCAACCCGAGAGGACCAGACCAGCCTACAATTGCACATTTCAAATTGTATAAGTAACTGGGTTTCAGGAGGGTAGGCGTTCCTTCTCGTCCTGAAGACGAATTGAACGGTTTTGCTGTTGAGGTTAGGGCTTCAGATAGAGATGGAACCCAGAGCTCTGTAAATTGCTTTATTCGATGGTCTGTTTAGTTATGATAATAAATGTTTGAAAATTGATATTCAATTCCGATTATTCTTCATGAAGAACACGCTGCAGACCCTACATTTTTTCATTTAAAAAGTAAATGCTAATCTTTTTAGGATGAGAAGAGAGGCATTATGGATTTTTGATTTTAAGAGTTCATTTCCAGGGGGTATGAATGCGGATTTTTCAGATGAGTTTTTATAGTGGGGGGCTATATTTTTATACTCATGGGTTCCAGTTGTGTACCCCATTGATTTTTCTGGCTCCACTATATTTTAAGTGTACACTTTTGTTGTCTTCTTTTTGTTTCATGTACTATGTTGTGGTCCCAATTTTGCCCAGTTGTTAAATAGATGAACACCTACTAGGAGAGCTCTGGGTCCATTCAAAGTGTGCACTCCTGCATATTTCACAGGTGTGGTGTCACCTGTGTCAGTTATTACATACACCTTTTGCCTCTTTACCAATATGACCCTTTAATGTGATTGGCCACTTATATGCATGCTTTTATTGGCTGACATACAGTACATGTGTTTGTATGTGATTGATTGTTTTATTTTTTTTTATATGTGTACTATTTAAATGACTCTTTGTTATGTGCTTTAAACAGACCCTGACAAAGGCTTCATGCCGAAATGCTTTGGTCTTAACATTAAAAGTTGCTCCATACATTGCAAGTGTTGCCTTTCCAGTTTGTTTCTTCTTTGTCTGCACACCTTGGCAGAGGGTGAAGTTGCCAGAAAATTCTGCTTTCTATTTAAAAAGTTAAAATAAACAACAAAATAAATGAATAAATAACAAAACAAAACAAAAAATGCATTTGTCCAGCCCTGAGAACATCATATAACATATAACTATTTCTCCCTGTTTATCGGTATCTTGTGTTTTACTTTTCTGTGTTTTTGTGTCTGTGTTCATGTGCTCATTTGTACTTCCTGCATTTTAGCTGTAAAGCAAAAAGAACTCAGAGCCTTCAAGTGTCGACTGTTCCTGACATAAGTCCTTCTCAGCACCGGTCCTGACTGTTCTGCTGTGTCCCCAAACACTGAACGTTTTATTGTTTGACCTTAGAACTCATTTAAAGCTTGGGACCTCTTCACCATGTCCCCTTTGGGTGCTCTTCAGCCATCTCCCTGTAATAATAATAATCTTTGGAGTGTTTCCAAACTACATATTAATGACATTGCATCATCAGCTAATTACTGTCACTTGGAGAGTATCATTCATGTTCACAGACACTGCCTGGGTTGTCAAACTTGAGCACCAACTTATTTGATTTGATTTTTGATTTGATTTATTCTTTCAAACATGTAGAAACAAAGATATCAACACACACAATTACACAAATCCAACCAATGCTAATCCAGAATCAGTTTGCTTATACCTAGTACATGTTTGAATGGAGTAGGAAGAAGTCAGACTTATCCAGTCCTACCCCATAACATCATCTTATACAAAAAATTTCATGCATCATTGGCTGCAAGCAGTATCTCTACATAGGTAATTCTCTTCTGCACCAGACAAGTAATA
>NW_018128379.1:89380-97896 GCF_001952655.1 Monopterus albus
CTTTACCATCACCGCCCTTGGACCACGATCGGTGGGTTTCCCGACTCTGTGAGCCCGCTCCATCTCAATTTCATGATGAATCTGCAGATTGTTCTTAAGAATCTCCTTAACTTTGCCCTCCGCATCCATCCAGCTTTCTCCAGCTGTCTCCTTGATTCCCGCAAAGATCAAGTTTTTTTTTGCTTGGATTGTTCTTCCAAGTATTCCACTTTATCCGACATGACTCTTAAGCTCTCACAGGTTTTGTAGACGTCCTCCCTTGTATCTTTGATTTGTGTTGTCTGTTCACAGTAACTTTAATCACATCGACCTCTCGCTGGGTAAACTGCAGACTCGTTTTTATCTCCTGTATCTCTCTGGTCATGTCGTCGAATCTCTTGTTGTTCGTCTCCATAAGTATTTGCACAAATCCTTTGAAACTTTCGTTCAGCTGATTCAGCAGCCAGACCACTCAAGGGGAAACAGTTGGCTCACTCAGTGAAACACTAGATAGAAAGGGAATTTTAGAGCAGGCAGTTGGAGATTGCAAGATTGTTGGAGTGAAACTGCAAGGCGTTGAGGTTTTAGGCCTGCTTGACACTGGTAGCCAGGTCAGTACAATCTCTGAGAGTTTCTTCAGGAAGCACCTGTCAGTGAATGATGAAAACATTCATCCTGCATTTGAGTGGTTAAAGATCACCACAGCTAATGGGTTAGACATACCTTATGTAGAGCTTGAAGTAGAGGCCATGGGTCTGACGATCCCAGAACGAGGATTTCTCATAGTCAAAGATTCTGCTCACTTGTCCGCAATGCCCCGTCTCATAGGGATGAACATTATCAAAAAATGCAACAAGCTAGTGCACACTGAATTTGACACTACACTTCAGAGTAAACTTGACTCAGACTGGAGGGAGGCCTTTCATCATCTGCAGACAGTAAAGGTGGCAGACAAGCTCTCTTTTGCTAGAGTTGCTGGAAAGGAGGTGGTCCATGTGCCAGCCTCATCAGCTGCTACAGTCATGGCCAGGGGACTCAAGACTGTGGGGAAGAAGGGTCCTTCACTGCTGCTAGAGCCTGTAAGTGCACAGTTACCCGGAGGTCTGGTTGTTGTCCCCACCTTAGTAACTTCCGAGAGTCACCTTTTCCCAGTCCAAATCATGAACCTGTCGGATGAAGACATCTGGCTCAAGCCAAGAACTAGGCTAGGGGTTTTGTCTCATTTAGACAGTGTAAGGAGTGATGAGCTCTGTGAAGTACAGTTCCAGAGAATTGCAGCAGACACAGATCAAGTGAGCATCACCCAGCATCCGGATCCACCGATCAATGTACAGTTCATCCTAGAAAAGCTTAATGTAGGTGGTACCTCAGAGCAGCAAGCTCAGCTGGCCTTATTGCTGGAGAAGTAGTCTTTTGTGTTTGCCACTGAAGATGAGGATTTGGGTTACACTGACAAAGTGCAACATGAGATACATCTAACAGACGACATTCCCGTGACCCAGCCGTACAGACGAATCCCACCCACACAGTACAGTGAAGTCAGGGAACACATTGGTAAGCTGTTAAAAAAAGGGGTCATCAAAGAAAGCTCCAGCCCCTATGCTTCACCAATAGTGCCGATGAGGAAGGTCGATGGTAGTCTGAGGCTGTGTTGATTTCAGAAAACTCAATGCAAAGACAAGACAGGATGCTTTCCCTCTTCCCCGGATTGAAGAGAGTGCTGATGCACTGAGAGGAGCCAAATTCTTCTCCACAGTAGATCTAGCAAGTGCACAGCATGTGGCAAGGAATCCAGGCAGTCACAAACTACAGGAACAAATCAACAATCACAGCTTCCCAGACAGCCTTAATACTTTCTATACTAGGTTTGACAGGCTGAACACAGACACCCCCTCAAAATCCCCCGTGACCCGGGAGACACTGCTTTTCAGGTGACACAAATGCATTGTGGTCCCTTCTTTATTTTACATTGGACTTAGCTTGAGAGTGGAGCGCCGTGATTTTTTTGGACTTAAGTAATTATGCTGAAATATTGTTGGATTCTGTTGTGTCAAAACTTTAAAGAGGTCATTTATAAGAATTCTAACAAGATGATGCATTATAGATGCCGATGGTGCTGGCAGCGGTGTGTCTGACATAGAGCGGGCAAGCTTTTGGTGGAATGCAAGTGTCTGTATGTATATGAATGTGGTATTTTACAGATTTTTGGTTACTGTTTGGTTATTTGGTTTTTACAAATTATTTTGCTTTGTTTGTGTGTACGTCCATAGCCCACTGCCGTATTTTGTTACCCCTTTTTTTGTTACTCCGTATTTTGTTTTCATGTCCAAATAAACAGTGACCTGCTGGACATTGAAGCTGCAAGGACCCCAGTTATTGTGTCCCGTGCGGCAACCATTTTACCCGGGCTACAAGTATTTTCCCAGTGAACTTCAAACATCGCACTTAGTAATTCACATGGTGAAGTTGGATACGTCATTACGCTTGGTGAGGTAGTGAGGGGTTATAACATATTAAAACGCAGTTTATATTCAGGCCTGTTTCCATTACTTGGTAGAGAATGTCCTGCTATTATTCAGGTCCCCCAAGAGAACACTGTTAATGAGATGATCTTACAAACATACCTTGTGGAACATTTCTCTATTATTATTGCGCATGTCTAGTAAGGGGTTATTGCACATATATTCTCACATTTTCGTATTTGTCATCAGTCTTACTGCGTTAGGGAAAAAGCTGTTAAGTCTAGTTCTGTGTGTAATGATGGAGTTGACAGACCTTGGTGTCCTGACTCCCACCTGTAACTGGATCTTGAACTTCCTGACTGAAAGACCACAGGTAGTTAGAATGGGAGGGCGGGTGTCTGCTGAGCTCACAATCAGCACAGGCTCACCACAGGGCTGCTGTCTCAGCCCCAAACTCTTCACCCTGTACACTCACAACTGTGTCTCTCCAACCAGGACAACACCATCATTAAATATGCTGATGACACCACCATCCTGGGCCTCATCATGGCGGTGGGGGGACGAGTCAGGTTACAGATGCTTGGTGAATGGCATTCTTGTTTATGGCGGAGAGAATGACCTCATCTTCAATATAAACAAGACAAAAGAAATAATAGTAGACTTCAGGAAGAACCCCTCCCCTCTGCTGCTTCTGACCATCAAAGGGACTGAGGTGGAGAGGGCTGACAGCTACAAGTTCCTGGGCCTGCTGGTGACATCTGACCTGAGCTGGTCACTGGACACACCTGCCACAGCGAAGAAAGCCCAGCAGTGGTTATACTTCAACAGGCAGCTCAAGAAAACTGGACTGAACCATCGCATCCACACTACTGGCATCACAGTCTGATATGATAACACCACACAGGCAGAGAGGAAGGCTCTTCAAAGGGTCATAAAGACTGCATAGAGGATCCCTGGGACTAAACTTCCTGCTATGGACACACTATACAGGCAGTGCTGTTGTGTAAGAGCAGAAAACATAATCAGAGATTCAAGCCACCCAGCTCACACTCTGCTCAGACACAAAAAGTGCACCTACAGCCTCAGGCACAGCAGAGTGGAAAGTATCATCACACACAGAACAAGACTTGACAACAGCTTTTTCCCTACCGCAGTAAGACTGATGGCAAATACAAAAATGTGAAAATCACCATTTTGCCTATTATCTTATTTTTGTATTCACCTTTTTATACTACGTTATTTTTATGTAACTTTATTTTCAGACTAGGTATTCTTTTTCTGGCTTTTAACTTATTACTTGACTCCAAGAGAGCCCTGCACAAGAATTCCTATATGCCTAGACTGTCTGTTTAAGCTTAAATAGCTAATAAAAATCTTGAATCTTGAAAAAGACCATCCAGACTGTTACCAGCAACAAGTCCAAAAGCCAGGGTCTGTCTTGGTCTGGGGTTGTGTCAGTGCCCTTGGCAAAGGTAACTTCCACCTCTGTGATGACTCCATTAATGCTGAAAAATACAGAGAGATGTTGGAGCAACATATGCTGCCTTCAAGACGTCTTTTCCAGGGACATGCATGTATATTTCAACAAGACAATGCCAAACCTCATACTGCCACATTACCGAGGCCTGTCTGTGGAGATAAAGGTGTGAGTGCTGGACTGGCCTGCCTGCAGTTCTGGCCTGTCCCCAGTAGAGAATGTGTGGAGCATTTTGAAACACAAATTGTGTCAACGAAGACCCAGGACTGTTGTCAACCTTAAGACTTGTTTACAGGAAGAATGGGACAAAATGACACCTGACACACTTAAATACTTTGTGTCCTCAGTCCCTAAATGTCTTAAGTTTTGTGAAAAGGAGTGGCAACATCACACCGTGGTAAATGCTTCACTGTCCCAACTTTTTTTGGAATGCGTTGCAGCATCAGAATTGGAGTATTTATTTTGAACAAAGAATAAAACTAATGAGGTATCACATCAATAATGTGCTGCTGTGTTTTCAATGTAACACAGGACACAGATAATTTACACATCACTATTTTCTGTTTTAATTTGGGGTCGTATTTCCTATTCACACACAAAAACACTCACATTTATATACTGGAGTCATCACCGAGAACAACTAGGGTTTCAGTGTCTTGTTCAAGGACACTTCAACATGTGGACTAAAGAAGCCAGGAATACAACTGCCAGCCCTCCGGTTGGGGAAGGACCCACTCTACCTCCTCCACAGCCATCCCAGTTGAAGTTGGCCACATTTTCTGCTTTTCAGGGGGAAATATACTTTTCACTCCACTAGTTTAATTTGACAAATTAAGTAATATTTTTACACATATTAACATCTTGCATACATACATAGAAATGATGAGATGATAAAATATGATGCACTCCTATAGATTACACTGCCCAACAGTATAATTAAAGCCAGCTCCAACTTTACAACAGTAAAATGCTGAAAATGCTGTTTATACTGTAGCGGATCTGCTTTAGAGCTGACTGACCAGAATTTATGTTTTATTCTAGGCAGTTATTCATAATTACATTCAAATTACCAACCTTAAGCCTGAAGAGAGTTCTAAAACAGTGACTTCATCATCTTACAACAAGAACAACAAAGGAGAACTGGGTTTTATGGGATTTATTAAACTAAATATTGAACAATACATGAAATGGATACTGCAGTTCAAATGGAAAGTGATGATACAATAGAATGAGGAATGAAAACAGCTGATTAACTATTGGCCAGCTTGACTAATTAACCTTGTGAGTTTATCTTAATTGTTATAGTGAGATAGAAGTACAATTTCTGATCTATGATAAGGGAGTTATTAACTATAATGAGGAGAGTTTTGAATGATTAGATAATGGGATTCCGCTTAGTTTACTGTACAGCTTATATGACACCAGCCAGAATTTCAGTAAATAGATTAGGTCTTGCCTGTTGGATCCAAGTTAACTGGGAGATGATGGATTGCACAGTATGTAGCAAGGCTGTACATACGGGCCTCAAAGAGCACCGAGATACAGAGAAGGCAGAGGAGAAAGAGGAAGTTCCAGGGGAGGTTGGAAAGGGCAAAGGAATTATTATTAAAATGCTGTGGCAGAATGCTAAGAAAGGTGAAGCTTTTAGTAAGTAAAGATAATCATAAAATGATTTATGTGTGTTTTGTTTGAAATAATCAGTGAATGTATTAAATAAAATGTGAAATGGTTGTATTGAAAGGATGGGAAAAAGTGATTTTACATCTAACAGAGTGAAAAGTATAGAATCACACAAGAGGAAGCAGACACACATCCCTAAAATGAGGAACTGCAGGAGTGTGTGTATGTGACACAGAGCAGAGACACACACTATACTGAGGAAGTAACAAAAATGATGTTTAAGCACAAAAGTAAAGATTTGACTGATAATTGTTTGATCAATGTCTAATCAATGATAATCCATGTTTAGTCAAAGTAAAGTATTCAAAATATAAAGATTTATGTTTTATTTTAAGAAATTGATATAGTTTTGTGTGAAATCAGTGTGTAATTCTGATTGTTCTGTTATCAAAATTCCATCATTGCTTTTTATTTCAGTGAGAGGGAGTGTGAGTTTCTTGTATTTTTGTTATGTATTCAGATGGTTTGGTTTTCTAGAAAAGAAGAAGTAGAATCCAAGGCTGGATCACAGTGGGGCGGAGGCCGGTTACGGGCAGTGGGCTTGGACTGACAGTAAAAAATATGCAATACTTCAGAACAATATGATTCTGCACACCAAATAAGGTATCAACTGCAAACTGCGGCATCTGGTTGGATGAGAGGACAAAAATCACTGTCCGTTCCTCTTTTTGCCTCGGTTTTTATTGGGTTCTGGTCAGTCTTTTCATGGCTGCGGCCGGAGGCTCTGTCCGGTTGACCATCTGACTTCCAGGAGACCGAGGACTGCGGAGAGGCAGTCCGGGGAGAGGGCACCCCTCTAGGGGTGCTCCCCCTCAGGCATCGAGAGGAAGAAACATGCCAACAAGGGACTGAGCCCCTTTTCTGGGTGCTTGGACAGGTGTTCGGCCTGTCAGAGCAGGAGGAAGCATGCCGACATGGGATGATGAAACTGTGGCAGAGCCTCACAGTTCAGCAGAGAAACTGAGTTCGTGCTTCAAAGCTGATTAATGAAGAAATCATGAATTTGAACAAAAAGGCAAAATCCACCTGGCCTGGTGGGGAAAGGATGTCTTGCAAAAAAGACAGTTTTAGGCATTTTCATGTCTTTATGAAGATTTGGACCAAAAGGAGACTGTTTATAGACATTTTTCTGTCTTTTATGCTTTCCTTAATCACACAAGATTTGACCAAGAAAATCATTGTTTATCTGAATTTGTCCTATTTCTCTCTTTCAGAGTTTTGAGGACTGAACTGGATGAGCTCTGATATGTTTGTAAATTCTTTTCCCTTGTGAAAGCTTGAATCATTGCAAAAAGGAAAAAGAGGAACAAGTGATTGCCCCAATCGCCCGGAGCCAGCTGAGGATCAGTGACATGGACGTTTGACTTTTATTCAGATCAAGAGCTTAGCTTAACCATAATGATTTTAATCAGTATGATCATTTTAAATTTAGAATTAGTAGTTGTTGATTTATTTAGATTGGAAGCCAATTATTGATGATTTTAAGGTTTATATTTTATTGCTTGTTGCTTTGCTGTAGCTCTGTTAAGCTTCTATATAAAATTCCTGAAAAGGTTTAATACTCTCTGTGGTTATTGAGTCAAGTTTGATGTTATTGACATTCCTATGATTTTACCACTTTTAAGTGGTAATGGTTAAGACACATTTCTCAGTATGCCAACATTCTCAACAGTGTCTTAGAAAGTTAAAACAGGCAGTGGCAACCCAGCGGTGTTAACAAGCTGCCTGACTGGATACCTCACGGTGACAACACAAGGAGCACTTTTCTGATTGGGCTTGTTGCTCGGGTGTCATGCCATACAAACCGGCTGGCTGTCCGAAGGGAGGCGGTGTTTAGAAAGTTATATTAGAACAGGATTTTATTTAAAACATCCAGTTATTTACTTTTTACATAATATACACTATTCTTTAAATATCCTATCCTTAATAAAATCTTATGCCAACTAAATACTGTGCAAGACAAATATGGTCTTAGGTGTCCAGTGACACAGCTTTCATTGGTTATTTCAGACAAAATTTAACACTTCCTCAAAGAACCAGACTGGCTTATAAAGATTTCTCAGTACTGTAACATCTGAGGGGTTTAAGGGGGCAGCTGCCACAATAAACTGCAGGTTGTTATTTGGGAGGTTTTGGGGTCTTATGCTGAATTGATAACATGAAAGAGGGAGGTCTGCAGGGAACACTGTTCACAGGTTCATGGTAGTCAATTACTGAGTGAATATCTCAGTCATACAACCTCAAGCAGTGTTGGGAGCTTTAATATGTTTCAAATATGCCACCTTAGCATGAGAGGTTAAGCATTAAACCTTTGTCCAGGGGTTAGCATAGTGGCCCTCATACAGGTACCTTAGTAAAGTTTGGTTCTGGTCCTGTTGGAGTGCTGGAATAATCTGGAGTGGACTTTGTCCTAGATCCTCTTCATTGCCAACTGGTGGTAGCTGGGCCTGTTGAGGAGAGTTCTACGACTCACTCAGCAACTCTGGGTAGGTGTGCAGGCAGCTGTTAGGACTGCTCGAACACAACAGTGAGCAAGTCACAAAAATAGACGGACCCAGGTGGCTGACTTCGGTGCAGACAATGTAGTTTATTTACAGTGATGTATAAGTGACAAGAAATGAACAGTTGAATAATACAGGGACCGGGTGTCGAGCTTAGGAGTGTACACAGTCAATGATAGAGATGATGCAAAGAGGACCGGGCTGCGGACATTGGGACTCACTCCTGGGGCCTATTGCACAAAACTAGGATAAGGGATTAAGCCGGGATATCTTGGTGATCCTAGCTCAATTTATCCGTGATCCGGTTGCACTAAAGCTGGATTAGATGGCGGCAGGATGTTATGGTATAAATTACCATGGAGATTTATTCTGTGGAGCTAGCCTGCTCCAGACCAGGCTAAGTTCCAGGATTTATTT
>NW_018128379.1:99091-101425 GCF_001952655.1 Monopterus albus
GTGTTGCCTTTCTTCTTAATTATTTCTTTGACCTCCTCGTATGCCTCCATGAGGATTTGTGCCTCCGACGGGGAAAAGTACGCCGCTCTAGTTGCCATGGTGAATCAGTGAATCTGTGATCGGTGGCGGGGTCTATTTGAGTGAGCCGTGAACGCGCACATATCCTGGATTGGTTACACCTGGCTTGATGAATCCGTGTCTGCTCATCCTGGCTTGGTCTTCGTGGAACCAATTAAGCCTGGACGCACGTGTTTTGGATTCATTGAGCTCAGCTCAGTCATTTATCCTGGATATCTTAATTCTACTTTTGTGCAACAGGCCCCCGGACTGTTCGGGTTTGATGCAACTGAAGATAAACAGAAACAGTACATACGGTGAGTAGTAGACTGTGCATCGACCTGCAGGGTGGTGATGAGCAGAGTGGAGGAGGTCTGTGGTCTGAAGGAGCGGCTGAGGCAAAGAGGGAATGTAATCTAAGCAGCTGAAGAGAAAGAGACACAAAACACTAATACAGAATCAAAAGAACGACGGGGAACAAATGGGCCTGAGAAAAGCTAGAAAGAACTGGCAGGGAAGTGAACGAAGAGCAGGGACTAAATAGGGAGAAGCTAATCAGGTGCAGCTGGTGGCAAGCAGGTGTAAAGGATAGCGTAATCAGGGTAAGGGAGAGAAAACAGAGTGAGGGGAGTGAGAAAGTAGGTGCAGCCGGGCAAACCTGACAGCAGCAGGTGATGACTGGGTCTCGAGAAGACTGTTTTGGCAGGCTGCTGGATGGTGAGAGACGTGGAGGTAGAATCGGATGAAAAAAAAAGCTAAACTAAATTAGTTATCAAAAATGGCAATTAAGAAAAACTCAGTTAACTATAGGTTTGCTATCATGTGTCTTGACTTGCAAAAAAAGTTCAAAGGTTTTGTGAACAAAGAAATGAAGAAAAGAAAGAGACAATGTTCTAAATTTGGCAGACAAAAGGAAAAAAATTTGGTGCAGAACATTTCTGAGGCGATGTGAAGTGTGTTATTTGTCTTGACTGTTCAAGGTTTCTGCTGTAAAACAAAGGACGATTTGGGTTATAAGGGCCAAACCTGAAGGGGGCTGGCTGATCACAGCTCTGGATGCTCTGGGCCCGGTTTTTCAAAAGGTTTAATCCGGATAAAATTGATCCGGATTCAGTAATCTTTTTTTTGCGATCCGTGATCACGTAATCCAGCTTACTTCTTGAGCCAGTTTTTCAAAGCAACATCGGATTGGATCAATCTGATCCGGATAGGAACTTTTCAGGATCACCAAATCTGGATAACCAGTGCTCAAACAGGATAGGAAATCACAATGTAGAACTATAGATATGTAAAGAGCAACAAGTAGAATAGCCAGTGTGGGGTCAATATACGTTTATTATTATTTGAAATGAAAACACACACATTTAAAAGAAACTAAACACAAGAAAAACCCCACCCCATCCTCTTCCAGCAGTCCGCTCATCTGAGACCTACAACACAAACACTGTACATCGAGGATATTTATAACAAGTTTCAAATATAGATGTATTGAATTAAGAAAAGTGACCTAATGTCAAATACGCCACACTAATTTCAGACTTCCTCATCTGATGTGGAGAGAACAGCTTGTCTGAGCGTAGCCTTTAGGAGGCGGATCTCAAGTCTGGCCTTGGTTTGCTGCAGTTTGGTCAGAGTCAGTTGTTCCTCTGCCAGATGAAGCTGTGCTTCTGCCCTTTCAGTCTCTTTTTGCAGAAGTGCCTTGTAATCATCATCTTTGTTTGATGAAGGGCGCTTCAAGCCTTTGCTCTGAGATCCTGTGGCAACTACCACTGGCTCAACCAATGAGGATCCAGCTTCTTCCTCAGGAACAGAGCTGAGATTCAATATAAATACGCTCTCTGGATCAGCCTCAGGAGGAACTGGCAGATTCACCTCCTCCTCCTCAATCCAAGGCTCGCCATCCCCTACAACACCTTGAATACCATGAAGAGCTTGCGACTTCTCACCTCCAATGATGTCGAGGACCACATCTGTGTAATCCCCCCTCTTAAATGGCTTGTTGCCTGTTTGTGGGTTTTTGGCTTCAGCATGGTCCTTTGTTGCCCTGGCCTTAAGATTCTTCCACCGCAATTTGATTTGGTCTGTGGTCCTCCTCTGGCCAGACCCTATGGCATTCACATTGTCTGTGATTAAAATCCAAACATCATTTTTCTTTTTGTTGGTATCCTTAGCAGAAATAAAACTTCCCACTATTGTTCCATAATGGCACCGAACACCCTCTAGTAGTGCATTGGTTTCAGCAGCAGTGAAGTTACAGCTTCTTGAGTCCATGGTTCC
>NW_018128379.1:104325-129986 GCF_001952655.1 Monopterus albus
ATTCTAAGAACAAAATTAGTTCGATTGTGATGACTATATATATCAATTAGTGACAGAATACAATTTATTGTTTTCTGTCAATTTTGACAGCTGTTTGGGGGATTATTGTATGAGGCCGAACTCTGTCTACTTTGCTGTAGGCCTATACTGAAAGGCTGAATACGTTAAAGCCTACCTAATCACTGTAGCCTTACGGATGAACAAATAAAATTAAAACCTTATGAATAAATAGGATATCTTGTATGATACTGCATGATCCAAATATAGTATTATTTGATACATTTTTAAAGTTTTCATAACATTTTGGGCATGGAATCCACGCTGAATCCACCCTTCTGATGGGATCAGTTTAATCCAGATTTTCTGGATCAAAGTGATCCAAATCCTACAAAAAAGTTCTGAAAAACCCTAAATGAAGGTTTGATCCGGATCAAAACCAAGATTGGATTACATGATCTAATCCGATTATGTAATCCGTTTCTTCTTTTGAAAAACCCATTTTCAAGATTTGATCCAATCCGTTATCCAAAATCCTAGTGGATTACTTTTGAAAAACCGGGCCCTGGTGTCAGACACACCCAGCAGGATCAGGAAACCTTTGGCCTAACCTTATTATAACCATAATTATCATACGAGACTAATTTTCTCTCTCATCATAATTAGGCATGAGGAGTATATGGAATAAGAAATTCATATCTAAAAATGTATAGGCAAGAACAATGGTTACTAAATACAAACATGAAAAGAACAACAGTGAATACAACAATCTATCTATTCAAGTATGACAGAACAAAATCTTCAATCTACTGAGATTACCAAAGACACAAAATGAGGAATGTTTGGTTACATTCAAAAGGTTCTACACCGACACGCCTAGACAAGTGAAGTTAAAATATGTCTAACTAAATGATAATAAATATATCTAAATGTAGGCTGACATGAGTCTAATCTAAATGGGGCACCAAAGTCGAGCACTTTACGTTGTAAAGCTTGTAACATTTCAAGTTAAGACATAGTTTTTTATGGAATTGCAATCATTACTGTCTTACCATATGCATTTTAATCACCAGTATTTAACTGAGATAGAAAGGTCACTGTAATCAGTTGTGGACAAGAAAATATTATTTATAACTTCATGTCAGTTAAAAACATACACTCCTATAAAGCTCAACATAACTTTGCAACCGTTCTGTGAATAAATGACAAATTGCTTTTCAGATGGTGGCAGTGTTGCTGCATGATAGAACTGCCCTGGTGCTGTTCAGGGTCACTGGTTTATGTAGATCAGACACATCTCCAAACTGGGACCTGATAGAAGAATTGTGATACACACAATCATTCATTGGAAAATGTGAACATAAATTTGCTTATAGCATTCATTCTTATAGAATTATCAATATGTCCATATTGAGTCCATGTGAGTTTGTGTGATGTTAAGGACAGAGTTAAGTGTGAGGCCTGAACCAGTGATCTGAAAAGCTTGGCCATAAACTAGATTGGGAGCTGTATCTGGAATGCAAAAAAATATCCTGGGAACAGATGCTAGGGTTGGGACTATTGCTGTGTGTTTGTGATTTTCTAAATACTTCCTCCAGTGGTGAGCACACTGCTCCCATGGTGCCACGGTAACATTGGTATAACATCATATTTAGTGTGAGGAAATGCTTCTCAGCTTCATATTTGTATTTGTGTAAGCTGTGGAGCTTGTGAAACAGCAGTCAAATCATTTGTTCCCTGAGCTTGTCTAGCAGGTAGTGCTTCTCCCCAGGTTTGGTGCAGATTTAATTGGCTACTTACTCTGTGTTTCCCTAAAGCATAAAGTATGTGAACAAAAGCCTCTGCTCATAGGAAATGCCACAGATGATTGTACATAAAATACTGTGCAATAATATGTATTTGTGGATATTAGGTAAATCCCCCTTCCCAGAGGTGGATATATTCTTTAGATTTGTATATGTATACATCACTATATGTCTTGGTTTTCATATAATTACAAGTACACAGTTTACTCCTAATTGAGTAAATGGTTGGTGGGGACAGGCAGATTAATACATATTTACTGCTCTGGTATTTCCGACAGTAGGAAGGTGCCGTGTGCTCTCTTTGTTTTGGAGCTGTTCTACCACTTTCTTCCAGACAGAAATATCTCAGAATATTACTATGAATGTTAGTACAGACATTAATGGTCAGCAGAAGATAAAACCTAATGACTTTGGTAATACTAAAAGCACCTTCTAGCTGACAGTTTAGGTTGTGACTGAAACTTGTCAAATACTATTGGATGGGTTGATATGACATTTTGTAGTCTTGTTCCCCACAAGATTTTCACATGCTAATATTATCATGCTAACACACTAAGATGGTGAACATGTTAAAGAGCCCATGGCGCTATCCCTTGTTTTCTGATGTATCTGCAAAGTTACAATGGTGAATTATCATCTTAAATGTAACCTAAAGCTCAAAAAATGAGGTAAACCTATGTTCTAGTACTTCTATGCAGAAGCAGCTCAGTTTATACAAGTCTCAAACTCTTGCTTGCAAGACTTTTATTTTCTTACAATACAAATTACAGTGTATTACATGATAATTTAAGGATTTCCTTGAATGGCCATTATCTGCAGGCCGTTGCGCATTCATGTGAGCTTGCCTGACATTGTAAAAGTGGATGTGGAGAAGAATACAGGGCCTGAGGTTACTGCATGATCTAAGGCTGGAGAAGTTATTATGTCTACATTGTGCCAATTACAATATGGGGTTTCTCAATTACCTGCTTTGTTTAGAGTGTTACACATGGCTTCTCATTGGTACATATACCCTTGTTTACTTATCTATGAAGGAGAAATTCACATTAATTAATGCCATCGTGGTTCATTGTGCTGTCCACTTTCATATAACAGTGGCAACAGGAGTTGTGCATATTCGCAAGCTATCCTGTCATTTTTAGGAAGAGGCTCTTTGATTTCATCATTCTCAAATAATTACAGACTATTTGGAGTTATGAGGGGTGCAAAGCTAATCTAGAGGTACCTAAGGTTAAACATTAAATGGAAATGAGCAAAATGAGCAGCCATGGGCACTTTAAACATGATATCTGCTAAACATTAGCTTTAACATTGTTATTGTGAACACATTGGCAATTTGAAGTTAACCATTAATGGAACCTCAGAGTATTCAGTAAATACATCATGAAATAACTAACTGAATGAATAAAATGGGTATTATATACATTAATAAACAATTTATGAAATTATTGATAACATTATTAAAACATAATTCTAAGAATTGTTATTCACTGACTGATTTTAATAACTCACATTTCAAAATACCCCTTTTCCTAACTAATAATTGCTTTTTTTTTTACAATATCGCTTTTCTTTCTAAATGTTTTGCCTTCTCACCTTTCAGCCAGTCACTTGCCAGCCTCCTAAATTAGCAAGCCTAGCAACTAATAGGCTACCAGTTTTAACAATTTCACTTCTGTTAGTGCAACAACAATGGCAAAGTTATTCAGAATCAGGCAAGTACGGGTTCTTTCTTCATGTGATTATTTATTTTATGTTCATTTATTCAGTATTTAACAATTTGGGATGCCATAACCATTTATATCCAAACACCTCTGTATCTCAACATAGACTAGTTTAGTTGTAAAACTATAGGCCCCCAACACGTGGGGGGTGGCTGTGGCTCAGGGGGTAGAGTGGTCATCTCCCACTCTGAAGGCTGGTGATTTGATTTCCTGTCTCCCCAGTCCACAAGTCCATTTATCCTTGAACAAGACATTGAACCCCTAGTGGCCAGACAGCACTGTCAGAAGTAAGAAATTTCCCCCATGGGGATTAATAAATTTTAAAAAAGTAACAGTAGGAAAAGCACAATTGTAAATAAATGTGTTGTTCATGCTGGCTTAATGTCACAATTTGGTAGAACGGAGCCACTGTGTTAGTAGTAACACCTGGGCCTTTTCTCCTATGACAGGTTTTCTCTGCTATGAAAAAGCCTATGGAGAAAAAACTTGAAGCCTACCAGCCTTTTGATACATCCTGATGATACTTACTAGTAGGATCTGTTAAATGCCAGTCAGGGCCCCTGTTTTGTATGTATTGTCCTTCCCAGTCTCTCTCTTTTGCATTGTCCTACCTTCCTGGTCACAGGTCAGAGTCTTCACCTCTCATTGCTAATTCTAATTAATCACAGGCCCTCAACAAAGAGAGCAGGGTTTCTGGTGTTTTAGATTTTCCAGAAATAAAATGTAATATCATGATTGATGTTGTTTAGGTTAATAATCACAAAAACTATAATTCAGTTGTCTCAGCATTTGGATCTGTATTTGGCTCTGCAGCTGCCTTTTTGCTGCTGTGGTACACACGTTTGTACTTCTTTCTTTGTGAAGACATTTGTTGGCCTAATACACTGCTTAGCCCTGTACCCTAACCTAATTCAGATCTCATCCCTAAAACCAAGTCTCAATCCTCAAACAGCCCTTTGAAATTGTGAAGCCTGGGTAAAGTGTCCTCACAATTCAGAAATTCCATCACTATGATTCAAAATAAAATTCATCCAAACAACTAGAACACACACACAGTGCTGTCACTCCCTCTACTCACTCTCTCTTCCTATCTGCCCTGTCTCCCTCTCTACCTCTGTAAAGGCTGGCTAATAACACTTCCAGATGGCTTGACTGCAGTGTATGTGTGTAGGTGTACTGGCCAGGCTTGAAAAGGGATCTTACATCTTCCTCTGTCAAAAGAATTGGTCCAGTCAGCACAGCTGTCTGTTTGCTGCACAGTCATGCTGCACAGCTCAGTTTTGGCCTTTGCTCTCCACCAGCACTCTTTATTCTTGCTTTCTTAACCTAGTAGTCATTTGTACTCTTTCTTCCTTTCTGTTCTCTTACACCTTATTCATCCATGTGTCACTTTTCACTGTGATCCTCCCTTTCTTCTTCCACCCCCTCGTCTGTTCTCTTGCCTTTTAATCTTCACCCTTCAGCTCCATTGTTTTTAGCCACTTTCTTCTCCCTTTTCTGTCTTTTTTCTTCTCTGTGTCACTGAGTCTCTCTGTTTTTGCCTCATCCCCTGCCCTCTCCTCATCCTCAGCCTTTTTATTGCTTTTTAACAGAGAGTGTCATATTTGGCAGTTCTGCTCTCTCCTCTCATAAGGAATTACTAGCCTGACCCACTTTCACATGCAGCTGCTGCCACATGGCTGTGGAATAATTGTGTCCCCAACTACCACAGAGAAAGATGTGCAAACTGTGTGGAGATATTAAAACATATTTGTCCAGCTACCTAAGGTTAGTTTAAACTACCGCTTTGTTCTAATGTTTTAAGCTTTCTTTAAACAACTGAATCCATAAAACCAGTCAACCAGATTGGAAAGTTAAAATTCATCTGAAGCTGTTGTCAGGGCAGCAGAAATGTTTAAGTCCTAAGGGGTATTTCACAAAAGCAGAACTAAGAAATCCAAGATAACAAGACAAAGCAAGGCTTGACCTGGTCTACAAGGTGTATCCTGGCTTCGTTTCACGAAGGCTAAGCCAGATTGAGGAGGTGTGGCTAGGTGAAGCCACCTTTACCAAAAAAGTATACTTGAAATTCTTTTTATTAAGTAAAAGTATACTTCCCAAGTACACTTTATGGTGTACGTATACTAACATCAATATACTAGTACTAGTACTATATACTAGAAATAGTACTTATACTGTTTCAATACTTCTTGGGACTAAATTGGCCCACTGTTTAGTTGATAAACTTAGGAAACTTTGAATACACAACTAGTTTACATTTAAGTTTTATTATGTACTCCCCCAAACTTTTTACTTTGTGTAATATGGGTCTTATAAATGGTCTCGTATTGTATAAGTTGTAAGTTTACGTTGTTGGTCATAGAAAAGAGGTTAGTGCAAATTTCTGTCCAGAAGTTGGAGCCATTGTTTTCCCATTTGAGTTTTTATATTGTTATTGTTGAATCTGTGTTTGAAATGAGTTTATATATCTTGGGTATTATTTTCTTGGAATCTGTAATTTTCACAATCTCTTCAATTAATTTGGAGTGTTGTAGTGGGTTATTGGTTACACTAATCTTAGGCTTAATTATGGATTTGAGTTGATTTTGCTGGAGGAACTGTTCTCTCTGAACTCTGTAGTTCTGGATGAGTGTGTTAAATGATATGAACTGGTTATTTTCAAATAGGTGATATAAGTGAGTGATTCCTTTGTGTTGCCATGCTGGGAAATAGATTATTATGTAGTTGAAAATCAGGGTTGTGCCAAATTGGAGTGTATCTACATGGTGCAAGTGATGATTTAATGATTTTATTTGCTTTCCACCAGGCGGTCAGAGTTGAGAGGATTGTGATGTTCTTACAGTAATTCATTTTCTTAATAGAGTTTGGTAAGAAGGGAAGGTCTGAAACTGAGTTATTTGAGCTATTTATACAGTAATTTTGCTCTAATTCTATCCTTGCATTGTTGCAGCTGTCCTTCTGAATCCATTTGATTAAATATTGTAGCTGATTTGCCAAGTAGCAATATTGGAAGTATTTAACAGTACTCTAAGTAGAATTGACTTTAACTAATGTGAACACTACCAGTGGACTAGTCATATCACAGGTTCAGTGTTGTAGCCAATGATTTATGTATTATTGTACTTAAAGAGACTTGCCCCTTCTTTTTTGTAAGGACAGGTGTAAGTAATTCAGATGAATGCGCATTCACAGCTTTCTTCAACAGTAAGGTTGATCACACATTCACTGATGCTCAGATAGAAGCTGTGTTCACTTTGGCTGTGCTGGCACGCTGCATGTTAAATAGTGTAGTTAAAGGTGAAGGGACTCCATGCCCAACTGGCACAAATGGCACCATGCTGGTTAGGTTTTGGGCCCCTTGTGGTAGTGACACTGCTAGGAACTAAAGGGCTAAACAGCGGAACATATACTGTAGAAGTAGTACAGTGGCTAATGAAATGAAAGTGAGTCACTGCAAATCTTAGCACAGGAAAATCCAAAATGCTCAGACCTGATTAATGTAAAACAATGAGAGCTAAAGAAATGCAACAATTTGTTTGTTTTGTACAGCATAGTGAGAGCTACACACAAGGAAACAGCACTAACAAACAATGAGAACAACCAGCATAACAAATAAAATGCAGGAAGGACAAAGACAGCAGTCCACATAACCCAAGTCCACTGGCAGCAAATGAGGCACCAGGGTAAGAGGCACATGTGAGGAGGAAACAGATGGCAGCAAAATAAAAAAAATAAATTAAATAAAGGCTGACAAGGCTGGAACAATGAGCAACAGGTGTAAGCAACAAAGGTCAGTCAAAGACAGAGTAAAACTCAGGCAGGTGAGGATGACAAAACACAGGAAATAATGTCAAAATAAAAGCCTAAAACGGGATCTCTATGAGATTCATGACATTTTTTTGCAAATTGTATTGAGCATCAAACACTCAAGGACCTTTTCTTTTGAATCTGTATGGCATGGAGTGAAAAGTAATTTATAGGGTACAGCAGCTAATTCGCAGATGAACATGACTGCATTATTTTACAATGCAAACTGGGGCCAGTGGTAAGGTGCTACTTTCTTCTTTGTCCTTTGTTCTGCAGAAAAGGTGGCAGCTAGCCGCTCATCACCACTGGCAGCACAGCAGAGAGAGAAATAACTTAGTCTGGCCATGGGATTTGTCAGTAAGATTACATCTTGACAAATGTGTAGTGGTTTTCCCTGTCTCCTCACTGCAAGAAGGGTTTGTTTGCCTAGGATCTTTCTTGTGGAGTTTGTATGGTCTCCCTCTGCATGTGTGGGTACACCAGGTACTCCGGCTTCCTCCCGCAGTCCACATACATGCAGGTTAGATTAACTGGTAACTCTAAATTACCAGTAGGTGTGAATGTGAGTGTGAGGGGTTGTCTGTCTTTGTGATAGACTGGCAGCCTGTCCAGGGTGTATTCTGCATCTTGCACATCTTGTTGGCTGTGACTGACTCCAGCCTCCCCCCAACCCTCTACACGTAGAGATAATAATGAACGGATTACATAATGGGCCACTACTGTTACTGTAGTTATGGCTATAGACCTTTTTCGCAACAGACATTTTGACGTCATAATAGGAAAAGTAATTGATAACACTCACAATGACTGCATTCCATTTATGTGAGCCATTTTCGGGATCATGATATTGTGCATGCCTGCTGAATGGTACGGTTTAGTGAGACATTTAATGGAACTCAGCCATTGTTGATGTTGTTAGCTACACCTGTGCCTTTTCTGCTGTGACAAAATATCTGATGTGAATAGGGTCTATTGTAAATGCTTAATCTGAGTAGCAAAAAAAAAAAAACAGTAGACACATAAACACACACATTAACACACACACACACACACACACATTGACAGTGTAATGTGGCTCCATGCAATAATCTGTGGATGCCACATTCCTCTGGGCCCTGTGACATTGCAGAACTTGCGGCTCCAGGAGTTTCACATGCTGCTTTCACTGTCTGCTGAGGATGACACTGTGTTCTTACACTGCCACACTGGCAAGTGTTGTATAGCTGCTTTTATGTCAGGTCTGAGAGTGCCCTTCATATGCTGCATAGTTTCATCTATCTGTTTCACAACCGAGTTGGAACTGAGGATTTTGCAGTGCTTCTTCTGGCATTAAAGAGGAATTAAAAGTATAATCTACAAACTCAGTTTTAAAGCTCAGCGGCAGCAAGGCCACAGACAGCAGGGCTTATTCTCTCTGACTGGCAGCTGGTACTTACAGATCAGTGCAACGGATGCTTCTAAAGGGAAAACTCAACTAGGTCTGTTTGAGAGGTGAAAATAAAGTGGGCAGCCATCTAGAGAATCAAGTGTTGCTCTGGAGGTGTGATGACAGACTGTTCAGGTAAGCAAGAGGAAAGACAGTTTGGCTGCTTTTATATGAACTCCATCTGTCTTAAGTTTGGATTTTTCTCATTTGAATCAGCTTTCATGTCGAGTGAGAGAAATCAAAAACACTTCAGATGATAAGAAGGTATTAATGTTTTTACTGCTTTGTTTCAGTGTCATGGCAGTATGTTGACACATGGTCTACTGCTCTGCTTTACTGTTGATGTTTCAAAGGACTGTGTCTACACATTGTGGGTTTTAAAGTGGGAATAGCTGCAGATACATTTCAGATTTTGCACATCACTACTGAATGTTATTAAAGCTAACTTTTCTGCATCTTGCACATCTTGTTGGCTGTGACTGACTCCAGCCTCCCCCCAACCCTCTACACGTAGAGATAATAATGAACGGATTACATAATGGGCCACTACTGTTACTGTAGTTATGGCTATAGACCTTTTTCGCAACAGACATTTTGACGTCATAATAGGAAAAGTAATTGATAACACTCACAATGACTGCATTCCATTTATGTGAGCCATTTTCGGGATCATGATATTGTGCATGCCTGCTGAATGGTACGGTTTAGTGAGACATTTAATGGAACTCAGCCATTGTTGATGTTGTTAGCTACACCTGTGCCTTTTCTGCTGTGACAAAATATCTGATGTGAATAGGGTCTATTGTAAATGCTTAATCTGAGTAGCAAAAAAAAAAAAACAGTAGACACATAAACACACACATTAACACACACACACACACACACATTGACAGTGTAATGTGGCTCCATGCAATAATCTGTGGATGCCACATTCCTCTGGGCCCTGTGACATTGCAGAACTTGCGGCTCCAGGAGTTTCACATGCTGCTTTCACTGTCTGCTGAGGATGACACTGTGTTCTTACACTGCCACACTGGCAAGTGTTGTATAGCTGCTTTTATGTCAGGTCTGAGAGTGCCCTTCATATGCTGCATAGTTTCATCTATCTGTTTCACAACCGAGTTGGAACTGAGGATTTTGCAGTGCTTCTTCTGGCATTAAAGAGGAATTAAAAGTATAATCTACAAACTCAGTTTTAAAGCTCAGCGGCAGCAAGGCCACAGACAGCAGGGCTTATTCTCTCTGACTGGCAGCTGGTACTTACAGATCAGTGCAACGGATGCTTCTAAAGGGAAAACTCAACTAGGTCTGTTTGAGAGGTGAAAATAAAGTGGGCAGCCATCTAGAGAATCAAGTGTTGCTCTGGAGGTGTGATGACAGACTGTTCAGGTAAGCAAGAGGAAAGACAGTTTGGCTGCTTTTATATGAACTCCATCTGTCTTAAGTTTGGATTTTTCTCATTTGAATCAGCTTTCATGTCGAGTGAGAGAAATCAAAAACACTTCAGATGATAAGAAGGTATTAATGTTTTTACTGCTTTGTTTCAGTGTCATGGCAGTATGTTGACACATGGTCTACTGCTCTGCTTTACTGTTGATGTTTCAAAGGACTGTGTCTACACATTGTGGGTTTTAAAGTGGGAATAGCTGCAGATACATTTCAGATTTTGCACATCACTACTGAATGTTATTAAAGCTAACTTTCTATAAATGTATATTTGCTGAGGTTGAAGGTTGACCTATGAATTTGTAAGCATTACTTCTTAGGAATATGTTACCCTTTTCTTAAAAAAATTTAATTTCTTAAAGTAACTGAAGAATCACAACATTTCCTCTAGCACTGAGATGGAAAACCTTCATGTGCTCTGTGTAGTTATATATGACCATTTTATGGTGGGGACGGCTTGTCATGCTACATGCAGAGGCAGGGAGGTAAAATCTGTTAACTTGCTGGTTTGACATGACATGTGAGCATTGTTCACATTGTTCATGTTGTGGTTGCCAGATTGTTTATTTTCTCCTTGTCCTTCCTTGTGTGAGAGGTGAAGGTGGATGCCAAAAGTCTGCTCTTCAACTTGTTTTTTTTTTTTTTTTTTAGCATTCAGTCGAACTGGAATGATTTGGCTGTGGAGATTTTTGACTTCTACTGGTTTTCCATAAGTAGTTCATGGTGGATTTTGAGGTCTGCTGTGGATAATTGTCCTATTGTAGTCTTCTTCATTTTCAGTTTTGTGACTGACAATGGATGTAACAATCAAGGAAACATAAATATGTTCCAACAAAACCAGTGTAGAAGAAGGCTGTTTACAAGGAATCAATGCACATGGGGCTTTGCAACCATTCTGCTCAGAACCTTCTTGCTGTGACAGTGCTAACCACTATTCCACCATGCCACCTTGATTCAGTGCTGTACAAATGAAATTGAATTGAACTGAAATGAAAATACACAAACACACAAGCCAAGGAAAAGGGAGTAAATTTGGTGAAATTTCCTGTGAAATATAAGAAGCTCCAATCAACTCTATTAACTATAAAACATCACGAGAGAAAAATCAGTCTCAGATTTTTCACACAAAATACCAACAACTGCCTTCTCAGTGTCAAAGCTATCGCAAGACTCTCTTGTTTATTCTCTCTCACTCCACAATCACCACTCTATAGGGGCTATGCAGCACTCAATGTGGCTGATGCTGGTGATCCTATGGGTGGCACAGACTGTGGAGGCCTGTCCTAAAGTCTGTAAATGCTCCAGAAAATCTGTTCCAGAAAAGTCAGAAGTCAACTGTCATAAGAGGGGGCTTCGTACTTTTCCTTCCAATCTGCCCCCTGATGCCTGGATCCTCAAACTTGGTGAGTACCTTCCAGCTTATGAAATGTACAGTATCTCTGGAACTGTTGTGACCTTCAAGATGTGAAAATGTATCTGACATGTAAGTAAACATAAGCACTGTAGGATGTAATTGCATTGGTAATCAACTTTCACACCGGTGTGTAAAGGTGAGAACGGTATCACAGACCTGAAGGCCAATGCTCTGAGGTCAGTTCCAAAGATTGAGAGTATCAACCTGGAAAGAAATGCCATCAAATCCATTCACCCGCAGGCTTTTTCTAGTGCAAAGCAACTGATGCTTCTCAATCTTTATGGCAACCACATCACCAACCTACCACCAAGAGGATTCCAGGTAAAGAGTTTGGAGAGGAATAGATTACATATACAGTAATCACACTGCAAACATTGAATCACAAAAATAATCTTTTTTTATGTCTGTAGGACCTCCTGAACCTTCGCTTCCTCATGCTGGGACAGAACCAGATTGGCATCCTCAAAGCTGAGATGTTTGCTGGGATGAGGAACCTATCAGATCTGGATCTTCCTCTCAATGCGCTGACAACACTCCCATCTAATGTCTTCAAGCCTCTTATCACTCTCAGAGTTCTGGACCTTTCCCTGAATCGCATCAAAAGTATCTCCCCTAAGGCCTTCACTGGACTCAGACAGCTCATGTTTCTCAACTTGGACAATAACAGGTCACAACATCATATGGTCTTTTTTGTGAATGTATAGTTCATTTACATATAGCAATTACAAATGCAGATTGCCTTTCTAGTGCAGGTATTGTATTTTCAGCGAGAATCTGATTGTCTGGACAGAGCCAATGTTCCCCATGTGAAAATGTGTCAGCTGATCTTAAATGCTGATGACTTAAACTCTATTAATTGTTAAATCGAATACATTAAGCCCATGAAATACTGACCTGTACAATGTTACAGTATTAGTACACGATACAAAAAGACATCATAGAGGGGTCACTGATATTCATAAAATGTGTTCAGTAAGCCTCTTGGCCAGACAGCAACTATCCAATCATAGCTTACAAACCATAACCATGTGCAACATTTTGAAATTCTTCACTAGCTGAAGCTTGCATGGGGCTTGTATTTAGAGTAATTCCCTTTATTTAAAAAAGTTTAGACTAGAGAAACGTTTTTCAAGCCTTTGCTTGAAAAATTCAAGGAATGGATTAACAGTGTGTACGCTGCAAAAATGTGAATGTTTGGTCAGCTGGCTTAGAACCTGCAGTAGTAGCCAGGCATCATTACCTCTAAGGCCAGGGAACACATTCATTGTACAGTAATTTATGGAGATACTGTAGTATTTCCCAACAGTGTTTACTGAGGGCAACGTCAATGGCTCTGTCCTGCTCTTAATTCTTAACTCCAGAAACCATCATGTGTCTTTATTTCTTTGTCTCCTATATGGATGCTATTGATGAGAACACTTTCTCTGTGACAGGGACATGCAGGTTTAGCTTTGGTCTTTCAGCACAATACCATGTAAAGTCCAGACATTCCAGTATTTGGAGAGTTACACATTTCCTGTTTGTCAGTTTTCCTCATGTTCATCAGAGATTGTCCTTTTAATATATAATGCCCAAATTACAAGGTGTCAAAAGTAAACTGACCCAAAACATCCAGCCAATGGAACCAAAGAGTTTTTTCATTGTGAAGAGGTGGAGTCTCAACTGGCCGAGTCAGTCGCCCTGTTCACAATTTGAGCAAACATTTCAGACCAGATGAAAAACAAAGGGCCCACAACAAGCAGGAGCTGAAGGAGGCTGTAGTGAAGGTCTGGAAGAGCATCACCAGGGAGGATACTAAATGTCTGCTGATGTCTAAGACTTAAGACAATTACTGGCTGCAAAAGATTTCCCACAATAGGATGATTTCATTTGACTTATGTGTATCCTTCCAATTACCTTTGGACCTCTGAACTTTGGGCACATTATGTTTAAAATGTCCTCCACACAGTTCTTTCTATACTGATGTAAACCTGCTCAAATTAAAGCTGGGACTTGACACTTTAGTTTAGTCTGTAGTATTCATGATTTTATTTCAAATTGAATTTACTGGAGCACAGAACCTGAAGAATAAATATGTAACCGGGCAAACATTGCAGTTTGACCTGTAACATATCCTTATATAAGACATGCTATTGCAACTGTATTCTACTATGTTGTCTTTTGTTATCTGTTTATACAGCAGTCTCCACTTATGAGTGCTCATTGGAGAAGTTATAGATGTTGACAAAGGCATTAGTACACCTAGATCTGCATACAACTACATTATAGCCTTTCTGTATAAATGCTCCATAGGGAAACTTAATGTAAATTGTTACCATTTAGGTTGTTTAAGAGATTGTGGCTGTGTTTCCAAATCCAGTCTGAAGACCGTTCCTGCTGGAGCATTCAGACCACTACGATCTCTGGAAATGCTGGTTCTAGACAACAACCTTCTGTCCACACTGGGCCCTTCAGCTTTGAATGGCCTGGGCAACTTGCAGGTAACATATGATTTAGACTGTATTCACACACAAACGAAGATGATAAAGTCAGATCGAATCACTTTCATTTCAAGCTGAATTTGAAAAAACTGCTAGAAGAAGTGGTTCACATATAGTTCTTTTTATCCTGGAAAACCACATTTTAACATACATTTATACTTTATAGTACAGTTTTAATTTATTATTTTTCCCAGAAGTTAGAGTGAGGACAGCTAAGTGACATCCCCACTAAACAGTTTGATAACTACATGAATGTGGCTCCCTCTTGTATGTAGGTGTTCATATATTCATTGTGCAAAATGTTCTCAGTATACATAAGACCTCTAAATGCCACTACAGTAAATGTGCTGAATCCTGAACTAGGAACTCTACATGAGGAACAATGAACTGGAGCATCTGCCACCTGATGTATTTAGGAGCATGTCTAAGCTTTCTCATCTGGCTCTCAGTGGAAATCACCTGAAGACAGTGGATGGAAACATATTCGCCCATATAACTGGTAAGACTCAACACCAGCAAGATGCTTTTCATAGAAACAAAGGAATGACCCACAATTTTTGAGGTCACAATGACTGCATTGTTTACCGATGCCCACGGAGCACCTGTGTTACTGACTTGTTTTAGGTCTAAACGATCACAGAGGACTAATAAGAAATTAATACTAATTTACTCAAATACTAAATAGGTATACAAACACTGCACCAGCTCCCATCCAAAACATAGCCATGCTAATTAGCTTAGCCAATGCGTGAAATGCACCAGGGGCGTAGCAAGGAAATTATTTCAGGGGGTCGGTGGGTGGTGGGGCCTGGTGGTAGAAGGTGTTCAAGGTAGATAGTGTTATTTAATAATCATTTAAAAACTGGAAGCCACAGATTTATACCTTTCTTTTGGTCTGAGTATGTTATGATAATATTCTACTCTAACTGGCTCTTATCAGTTTTCCATCCATCCATCCATCCATCCATCCATCTTCTTCCGCTTATCTGGAACCGGGTCATGGGGGCAGCAGTCTAAGCAGAGATGCCCAGACTTCCCTCTCTCCAGACACTTCCTCCAGCTCCTCCAGGGGAAATCCCAGGCCAGCCGAGAGACATAGTCCCTCCAGCGTGTCCTGGGTCTTCCTCCGGGCCTCCTCCTGGTGGGACATGCCCAGAACACCTCCCTAGGGATCTGAAACAGATGTCCGAGCCACCTCAGCTGGCTCCTCTCGATGTGGAGGAGTAGCGGTTCTACTCTGAGCTCCTCCTGAGTGACAGAGCTCCTCACCCTATCTCTAAGGGTGCACCCAGCCACCCTGGGGACAAAGCTCATTTCGGCCGCCTGTATCCGGGATCTTGCCCTTTCGGTCATGACCCAAAGCTCATGACCATAGGTGAGAGTAGGAACGTAGATCGACCAGTAAATCAAGAGCTTTGCCTTGCAGCTCAGCTCCTTCTTCACCACGACGGACCAGTACATCAACCGCATTACTGCAGAAACTGCACCGATCCGCCTGTCAATCTCCCGTTCCATCCTTCCCTCACTCATGAACAAGACCCCAAGATACTTGAACTCCTCCACTTGAGGCAGGAGTTCATCAGTTTTACGGGAAGTCAAATTAAAACCTATCAAATGACTAACTTTATGTAAATTTAAGATGTCTGTGCTGATGAAATAGGGGTGGAACAGTTCACAAAAGTCACAGTTTGGATTGTATCATGGTGGGGGGACAAATACAGTATAACTTTGATTCCATTAATTGCTTAAAGAACTTAAAGAAGACATTGCCCATGGTCTTAGGTGAAAACAATATTCAAGATATCCAATGTTTCAATAAAATCTTAAAATATAAATATGAGGATGTCTACATTGTCTAGGGAGAGGGCTTATCTCGTTGCAGTCAGTGACTCCACTCATGCTGGTTCAAAGCTAAAATGGGGACTTCACTGCCAGTGATGCAGAAAAGACATTACATTTCTGCAAGTCTGTGTTCTGCTTGTTCATCAGCTGATCATGGATCAACTACGATCTGTTGCATCACTGCCATCAAATGCTGAAGCCTTTTGTCTGAGGGACTAACTTCTATGTTAATAACATGTTTTGTCTGCAGCACTGCTGTTCTACCTTCTTAAAAGCTCTGCACAATACAATATAGACCATATCTGGATGGGTGGAGGTGGGGTTAAACCTCTTAGAAAATAACCCAGTCTATAAGACTCAAATCTTACAAACCCAAAGTCCACCCCCAAGGATACATCTTTGAAATGCACCATATAAAGCTATAAGCTACATTCTGCAAGTCTTTGTATTTACATGAATGCACATGATCTTTTTCATGAGTTTGTAACTAAAGTGCATTTAATAGGAATAAAGCTGGTATTCATTAATGGGCTCTGTAAAAAGCCATCACAGTCTGGAGACCGGATGCAAATTTTACAATCAGAATCTTCTTTAATGGCCAGGTATGCTTGAACATACAGAGATTTGACTGTGATACAGAGGCTCTCAATGTGTTTGTTGTAAGGCAACAGGAATAGATAACAATGAGAATAAAAAAAAATAGAGCAATAAAAATGAGAATAAACTGTGTTCATTCAAGCAGAAAATGTGTGTAATCAAAAACAAAAGGAATGAGAGGAAAAGAGAATCAGCATTTCTAAATATATGTACATTATGGAATAAGACCTTTCAGACTGATATATGCAAAGATTGTATTTACAATTTATTGCACTGGAGTCATCGCTCTGTCCAGTTAGAGCCATGGGTTAAGTGTTCATGAGCATGATGGCCTGGGGGAAGAAACTGTCCTTGTGTCTGGTTGTCCAGGCGTACAGTGACCTGTAGTGCAGGCCCAGAGGGGAGGAGTTCAGTTTGATACCAAGGTGTGAGGGGTCTACAGAAATCTTCTCTGCCCTCTTTTTGACCCACGAGGTGTGCAGGTCCTCCATGGAGGACAGGCTGACACTGATGATTCTTTCTGCATCCCTGACTGTTGGAGTCTGTTCCTGTCTTGTTTGGTTGCTGAGCCAAACCAGACTATGATTCCTCTGTAGAACTGTATGGATCAATTTGAGTCTTAAAATAAAGTATTAATGTGACAGAAATCCTTGAAATTAGGTGTGAAGATGATAAGTTGGGTTGCTGTGCTGACCAGTTGGACTCAAGCAACCCAAGGCCTGAATACAAAGAAAAGTACTCACATTTTATTTTTCTATCCACCATTTAATAGAAGATTGAAAAACCAAGACCAAAATTTTAGACACTGATCTCATAAATGAAAAATCCAAAGCCAGACCCGCCAATTTGCTGTTTCTGTCCAACATTCCATACATACTGAAAACACAAGTCAAAAATCTTTATTAATCTGACTAATGAACATACAATTTAACAAAAGTTATCTCAAATTTCCAGCATTGCATTATTCAGTTTACTGTATTTAAATGAAACTAATTATGACATGGACCATTTTTGCTATTTATTTCTATTCATTATTTTGTCTATACCCTGAGATGTACCGGCATGATTAATTTTTTGGTGATAATCTTTTCTTTCAGACCTGAAGAAGCTGCACCTCCATGACAACCCATGGCAGTGTGACTGTAACATAATTTCCTTGATACAGTGGATGGGACAGACTAAGGCCACCCTGTCACCTCAGGACAGCCTGAGGTGCACAAGTCCTCCAGAACTCCAAAACAAGAACCTCAACAGCCTCCAACGTGACAAGCTGCTCTGCCATGGCTAGGATCAGAAAGCCTAAATACAGTCCACAGCCTGGGCTCGGACCCATGCAGATTCAGATGATAAATTTTATTTCAACAGATTTTGTTTAACATAGTAGTCTATGTAGCTGTTTATAGAGGAAACTTGTTTTATGTGGGATTTTTTAAAAACTGCATTGTATTCAATAAAAATAAGACAGCAACATATTGATGTTTTCAGCTGAAAATCTTGCATAAACTCTCACCTTTTTGAAACTCTGGCTTGACCATGTCTGTTTGAGTCCAAAGCTAAGAATTATAGATGTAATTTCAACCCACACTGGAGCATGAAACTCTTACACTACAGTAAAACTATGAAAATACTTAAACCTGCAGTTATGAGGATTTCCCTGAGTAGAAAGACTTGTTTTTTCCACAAGCAAAAACCAAGTGTTCTCCTTTATTGGCACATTCAACACTGAGACTAATATAATCTTGTATAGAAGTTATGCAGGGTTGGAAAGTGATGGATTACATGCAGTGGTATTATATAAATCAAATGCTAGGAAATGGTTCCTGTAATCTTATATATTTAATGTAAAAAATGCATTTGCATAGTGAGGTGACAGACTGCCAGGATTTTGTATAGCGAAAAGAAAAGTGTCACCAAGTGCTTGATCAAGGGGGATTTGTTGGGTTTTCCTCTATAATAATAATAATAATAATAATAGTAGTAGTAGTAGTTTGTAAAGTGTCCTGAGATGACTTTTGTTGTGATTTGGCGCTACATAAATAAAACTGATTTGAATTGAATTGAATATGCAGGTAATATGAGTTTACAGAAATTGTATCATCTAAACATGCTTGGGGAATAATGGAACACAGAACAGTTCTACGTATTTAGGATACAAAAAAAGGTAACTATATTCCATTAAGGTTACAGAGAAAAAGGTGTAATCAGATTACTGGTACATTTAGTAACTAGAATTACCGCTTTGCAGTTGTATGCCTCTGCCAATGTGAGGTCTCTTACTTTGACCGTTGGCTACCAAAATCTCAATTCATCCTTGAGTCCAAGTGGACATTTGTGCCAAATTTGAAGAAATTCCCTCAAGGCCTTCCTGAGATATCATCTTCACAAGGATGGGCCGGGACAGACGGCCAACCCAAACACATAATGCCTCCAGCTATCGTCAATGAAGAGGCATAAAAATGGGGATTATTATCAGGGTTACAATTTACCATTTTACAACAAAGAATGATATACTATCATACACTTGCTCACATTTTACAAGATTCTATGAGTTTCACAGCACCACTCTGGTCTAGAGTGTTAGGAGCCGTTCGCACAAGTCAGTGTGCGAATGTCGAAAGAGGCGGACCCAGGTAGCCGACTTCGGTGTAAGCAGTGATTTATTATATACAGTGAGCAAGGGAATGACAATACACAGAGGGAAATAGTACGTAGTCCTGTAGATGAGTAGTAGCCGGGTGTTTGACCAACCGCAGGAGGCGAGGAGATGGAGAACTGGGCCGAGCTGCGTAGGTGGGGTCACTCCTGGGCTGGTCAACGGTGATGATGGTTACTGAAGGTAGAGACAGAGAGATGAAGGCAATTGTGGAACAGATAGGCGACTGTGCATTGACCTGCCTGGGAGGAGAGAGTGGAGCCACGGTCTGGAGGAACAGTCCTTTGGGGAAACACAAAACGGTAGCTGGCAAGGGGATAAATACATACAAAAACAATGACAACGCACAGAGTAAAGTTGGCCGAGTGACTAGAAAGAACTGGCAAGTGACTGAGGAGTGAAACCGGATAATATAGTGAGTGACCTAATCAAGTGCAGCTGGTGATGAGGGAGTGAGGAACAGGTGAACGTGATTAGTGTTAATGGGCAAGAGACAGTAGGAAAGGTGAGGGAGGCCAGAGCGGCCGAGCAAACCTGACATAGAGTCAAACTGTAGCAAATCTTGCACCTCTCATTTCAAAATGTGTTTTGTCATCAAGATGTGTTTTCTATAACCTGGATCTAACTATAAAACAAAGTACATTTACATTAAATGATCATTAATGTTACCACTATTAATATAAATGTGCATTTTTTGCACATAACCACAGGAGGAATAGTTGGATAATCAATTAATAAACCTAATCATAATCTGATCTGTTAAAAAATGGTGGATGATCTTAGGTTGTTCTTAACCCATGTGCTAAAAAAAAGCACCATTTGTTCACCTTGTAAAAGGAGCAGATTTTTATGTTTGCTTTGTAAAAGATGTCATTGTTGTCCAGTATTTTAATTTGAATAATGGTCCATTGTTCTTGGTACCTCTAGTTTTGTACACACATCTGACTAATCTAGATGGCTTGACAAATTCATAATCAATGTCAACCAGTATACTTTTTTCTTTACACCAATGTAAGGTGCAACAGAACATCTACTGAGGATTGCCTCAGTCCAGCCAGCATTCATGTCCTTCTGTGCTCCCCCTGTCCTTGCTGATAAGGCCAGCTAATATATCATATTGATATTAAATTATAAGTATGAAGTTGGAAGAACACTCTTGTCTATAAAATGCATAAAGAGCCTTTATGCAGAGAAAACAACCTGTCCTGCGATGTCTGGTTGTAGCATACAGTGTCTCACTGCTCTTTTCTGTCAGTGCACCTGCATCACACTTCACACTGTGATTTGCTATTGCTGTACTGCAGCATCCCTCATGCCTGCCACTGTGACACACACACACACACACACACACACACTTCAGGTTCAGTAACTTATCACTGAACAGAGCTTGTGCAGGCAGAGACAGTGAGGGATCCGTTTATGGAGGGATGAGTAGGAGGAAGGACGAAGAGTATGACATGAAGGGGTGATGAGAGGGTTGGTGGGGTTGAGATGAGAAACAAAATAACAGAGCATGATATCCTGAACTAAACTTTTTGTAAATTGACAAGGGGACTCCCATTGACCTCCTCATACAATGACTTTGACATGAACAGGCCAGTGTCTGGCAGGGGAGATAATCGCCATAATTTCCACCTGCATTAAACCTGCTATTATCAGAGAGAGTTCCTAAGAACAGTATAATAGCTAGTCTTGGTTCTAAGCTGCAGTGCCCCTTGCCTCCATTGGTGGTTCTGACATATTATTCACCAAAGTCTAATAGATTTTTTTCCTTTCCTCCCCAGTGCTTCTTTTTTGGTATGTTTCTTATAATTTGCTGTTGCCAAACCTCTCATTTTTAAAGAGGGCTCGCTTTGAACACTGAGGCCATACAGTGCACAAAATGGAAACATTTCACACTTAGAATTTCTGATGATCTGATTTTAGATTGGAGTGTGAAATTACAGCAGGAAATAACTGCTGCTGAGGGTGTAATGAGGACAAATCCATCTACAGAAGAATTGTTTTGCATATGACATGCTTTAGCAGTTATGTATTTATGTTATTCTTTACACAACATGTAGCTGTGACCTGGGTCTTTGAGATTCCTTGTAACACACATTATGCATTAATGAATTATGACTGCGCTTAGATACAATACTACCATGTCCCATACTACCAGCATGCTCTGTGTTTTATTTTGAAGTATTTATGCTCTTATGTTTTGTAGGAATTTCATGGAACCTACAGGTGGTAAAACATTACTGCTGAATGCCAAATAATAAAAAAGATATTTACTCATTTTATTTTATATTTAAGTTGAATAGATATGTCTACTTGACAATTTGCCCACTATGATTTGAGAAACATGACTTCCAGGTATGTAGCATCTCTTTACTCCATTTACTTAGCAGCTATAGTTGCTAGTTACATACATACATACACAAAATAAGATGCATGATTATAGATTAAATGACCTGAAACATGTTTTGTATGCTGGAATTTACATGAGATCTCCACGTCCTACTAAGAATGATAAAACTGGAACTTGACTTATACAAAATTAACGTCCCTGAAACACCAGTTATAAAATTTAATTATGGAGTATTAGTCTTTATTATTATTTACATAATACATGGCAGGAACAGCACCTAGATTTTGGTGTGCATTCACCAAACTGCTCTTCCTTTCATTGAGGGAGAGCTGGGTTTGGTACATTACTTAACCCTGTCACAATAATTACACAGTCCTGCTGCTACGGCACTGCTACAGTCGGTCACTGTGTTCTGTGTTTGCATACAGCTCACAGGCTGGGTGCCTGTGGACTAAGCCATACAGCAAACACATCACTGTTACAGTCACAGGGTTTCATGTGATCACACTTTGCATATCTGTTTAAGTGTGCAACATAAATGCCTCAAATACAGCTGATGCAGAACATTATTAAATTCCAGCAACAGACTGTTTTTAATTTTAAAGAAAATACACAAGACATTTAAATATACAGTATGTAGTAAAATGGCTGTTGGGGTTATTAAACAATAGACAAAACAGATGGAGGCCACTTATGTGAATAATATAAGGGTTTAATTATTTGTGCAGCAAGGGAGCATTCAATACACACATGCATGAATAAAATGCTCAGGGGGCAGTCCCCTTGAGAGATATTTATACAGTCAGATTTTAGTAATTGTGGCAAATCCTGTGTCATCACTGGCTCCTGGAACAGATATGTATGCATCTCTGCAGTCTGACTGCTTATGAGAACTAAGTTGGTATGAGCATATAATCAGCAAAATACAATACATACGGTATTATTCTAGATCTACTGTTTACTCTTTGCAAGTACATAACGTATAATAATTGTACTGTGGGTCACCTGATGTGACTGTTCCTTGACTAAACATTCTTACAACAATGGGCATTTTTAAATTTTGTTCAACATAAAGTCTTATTTTTTTTAAAAACTACATTAACAACATTCTGAGCATACTGATGGCTACACAAAATACTGGGAACTTGGTATTTCCTGGCAATTTGTTAGGTTGTGCGTGTGATTGGACCCCAGATGCAGACTTAGACACAGGAAAGGAGTAACTATAGTAACAAGTTTATTACATACATTACAAATTATGCTGGGTGACAAGAAGTTGAGCAGGCATGGGGCGTGGCAGGAAGTGCAGCAGGCAACGGAGGCCAGGTCGGGCAAGGAACCAGGAGGACCGGGGAAGCAGCAGAGACCAGGAGGGGCAGAGGGCCAGGGCAGGCAGGTGAGATGGCAGGAGGATGGCAGGTAACAGGAGGACCAGAGTGTGCGGAGAGCAGGCAGGAAACAAAGAACCAGGATGGGTAGGTGAGAAGTAACTGGCAGTTGGGTAAATGCACAGCATATCTGGCTGTCGGGTAAATGCACAGCATACCGTAATTTCCGGACTATAACCTGCACCCACCAAATGTAAGACGAAAAAACACGTACATAGCCGCAGGTGACCATGTTGAGATATTTCGACAGCCAGATCGATCGCCTGTAACTTGAAGCGGCATCATATGCATTTCGTTGTGTGTTGTCCATGATGAGGGTGTGCGCATGAAGCGACAAAGGTAGCGGCTTATAGTCCGGAAAGTACGGTAGCTGGCAGTCAGGTAACTACACTGCATAACTGGCTAACAGAAAACACGGAAAACCAAAGACGAGGAAAGAACACAAAACGACTAAATACACAATGCACAGCTGAGGCGCTGATCCTGCAAAAAGAGTGAGCAGCAGAGAGAAAGAAGAGAGCCAGGTCGCGCCGAGCGGACCTGGCAAATCTGACTCGTTCTAAATATATTCTAATATTAATTCAAATACATTATGAAATGATATATGCATTTGCATGGTTTTATTTTTTTAAGTGCATGAATACTTCCTTTTAAAACTTGACACTGGAAGAAATTTACTTTACCTATAGTAAATGCAGTTTTACACATAAATAAATAATCAGTTATATTATGTTAATACACAAATCTCTAATATATCTAGGTCCGTGTGGCTCCATGGATGGGTGAGACAACACAAGGGTAGGGAATGTCTTGCCCATAACAGAAATATTCAAATCACTACCCAAAAGGAAGGAAAGCAACCCAATGCCCTCCAAAGCAGTCGATTATGGGGCACCGAATGTAAAAATAACACTTACACTAGTTTTCTCACATTTAGCTGAATGTGACAACATGTTTTCTCACATTTAGCTAAATGTTAAATATAAATGTACATGTTAAATGTTAAATGTAAATGTTAAATATAAATGTTAAGTGTTAAATGTAAATGTAAATGTAAATGTTAAATGTAAATGTTAAATGTCTTGCCAAGTGTAAAACTGAATATTTAGCAGCTCCACAGCCTTGCCCTATTACAGTGCAGCACACAGCCCCGCCCATGATGCTGAACTTGAATCAGTGATGATGACTCAATGTCATAAATTCATATTTTTTCCACTTTAAACTGGCCAATCTTTTAAAACTACTTGTTCCTGAAATATACATATCAAATATGAATGATATTTCTGGAATTTTTAACTCTTTATATGCCAATATGTTTTTATAACTCCATATTTTTTATGGGAAAAATATGAAAAATTACAATAATCTCCAAAAAATACATTTCAACCAGGATTTGATTATTTTTATTATTAGGCCCTGGAATGGGTCAATGATTGGTAGCAACATTGATTTTGATGCATTATTTTTTTTTGGCAGTGGCAGATTTTAATGTATATAAATGTATATGGTGGCTGCTGTCCCGTTGAGATACAACAGTGTCTTTCGGCTGGGGTAACCCCAAGGTCCGCCGAGCCTTCTACGTCAGACTGGTTCTGGCGCTCGGCGGACCTTGGGGTTACCCCAGCTGAAAGACACTGTTGTATATCAACACCTTGGGGTTACCCCAGCTGAAAGACACTGTTGTATCTCAACGGGACAGCAGCCACCATAAGCTGATATGCAATTCCCCACTAAATCCGTTTCCACCCGGACACCATACACTGCTGTACAAGACACATCAAATCCACAACGAATTTTCACAGCCGAACCTAAATGTTCAGCCGTGATACGCTTGCGGATTGCGTGTTAATCAGGCTGTTGTACATTTAACCACCCACACATTTCATGAGAAAAGCAAAGCAGCTGGCGATTTCCCTGTGCCGTTATCACATATGGAATGTCTCAAAGAGCATCCATTCAATTGAGATGACTCTCTGCTTATGCTCCAGCAGGAGGGAAATTAAAAAGGAAATACGTAGCAGAAATTCACTTATAAAACGTGAATTTTACGTCCCTTATTGATATCAAATTCTGTAATCACGGCACTCATTTACTATCCCTCAAAGTGAGTCTATGTGCTTGTAAACTTTTACATGTGACAGGGAACAAATCAGCACATCATTAAAAAAAAGTGTTTTCTTATTCTTACTATTTTGAATCCTAATTAAAACATCAAGAGTGGGCAGTTCCACACATCAACTTTAATTTGGCATAAGTTCAATGTGCAGGAGTTTATGTATAAACAAAGGTTCCCGCCGGGGGCACTGGGCCAGAGAGCCTCTCATAACGGACAAGCGTCACGTGTGGCATATACTTTTTTCATTATGGCTGACTGTGATATTATTCAGGTTTGGAAGAAATGCCCATCTGGCATATGTAGAAAGAAATTCTTGATAAAATGATATAGTGCTATGTTATGTATTTGCAAAACTGTTCAAATAACTGTTTAATCTGTTTGACCTTTGGAAAGACTTGACCTGTGCCCATGAAATGCTTGTGAGTAGGTGCAGAGGCTCAGAGCAACAGGAAGTCATGCAGATACATACTGAGATGACTAAACTGTCTGCATGAGAATAGTGTGTGGGTGTAAGGTCTGATTGTCTTGGCTTCAGATTATCAACATTTATCAACATATGAAATTCTAGGATTGACATTATAATCTGCATTAGCAAATATATCTACATGTTTAT
>NW_018128379.1:143721-146114 GCF_001952655.1 Monopterus albus
GTGTTTTTAGTTCATTTTTCCCTGAAGTACTCAGCTCTGTAGTTGACCCTTGAGGGGGTGGCTTTGGTGGGGGCCTCTCACCTCTTGAAACACTAGGTAGCTTCATCTGGGGAAAATGGGATATTGATTTAGGTCGAAACGATTTTGGTCGTGTCGAAAGGGGGAATCGTTAGGTATTTTTAGTCAGATAGATATTGGTCAGATACTTGTTGTATTAGGAATGTTTAGAGTAGACAGGATGTCTAGTTAGGCATTCTCATGAATGCTGCAGGATGCTTATGGTGAAGGATAACTAGATAGAAAAGTTTGACTGTCAGCAGACAGGATGTTTAATATTATTATTATGATGTGTATAACTGTAGCCATAGCCATAATATTTTCTTATGTTTAATGTCATGACATGTCACTAGAGGTTGTGTGAGAATGTTTTTAGCTACACACTACAATCAACAGACACACACATTGATTTTCTTCATGTTTTGACTATTGCCATGGTCAGCTGCAAAGCTGGCACCGGGACACATCATGGTTTGGCGTTCCTGTTAGTATGGGGCTAGCCCAACCGAAGTGATAAATGTATAGGCCTGTTGGGTTTGTGGTCTTTCATTCTTCAGCTGCCTGCATGCATGCTGGAGATGCAAGATACCTGAGCGTGTAATGTTAATTTTTACCTGTGTTCATTGAATAAATCAGCACTGTTTTGAAGTTACTTGGACTGCATGGTTAAAAGAATCGGAATGCTACAGGCCCATGGGGGTGTGTTCAGTGTTTGATGCAGTTAGAAGCATCTGTGCTGTATGTGAGGTTTTTGTTGTCTGAAGGTACATTTTCATATTTTATCATGAAAGAACCACTTGTAATGAGCAGCTATGTCCAGTGTTTTAGAAATTAAGATGACCTCGTGGAACTTTAGAGGGTTGTTGAAACTCAAAAAATCAAGCGGGTTATGGGAAAGCTAAAGGATATGCAGTCTAAAATTATTTTTCTCCAAGAGACGCATCATACTGTAAAAGATAATTTAAAAATTAAAAGGAGGTGGAGAGGGGAGGTGTTTTCAGCACCTTTACCTCTCAAGCGAGAGGGGTCCTGACCTCAATACACAAATCTGTGCCTTTTAATGTCCACAATGTAACTGCAGATAAGATGGGGAGATATTTGATAATCCAGGGCACTCTTTTTACAGAGACTTTAAATTTAGTTAACATTTATGCTCCAAATAAGGATGAACCAGGATTCTTAAACAATCTGTTTTGCTCGCTCTCTGCACACAAAGGCCATTACATCTTAGCGGTGGACTTCAACGGTACCCTTGACCCTAATTTAGATAAATCGTCACATATAGATAAATCTCACAGCCAAATTAGGGAAACTATTCTTCAATTTGCTAAGCAATTAAATCTGAAGGATATACGGAAAGACAGAAACCCTGGACTACCAACATACTCTTGTTTTTCCAGCACACACAATTCATATTCCCAAATTGATTACTTCTTGGTCTCAGCAAGTTTAGTATATAAGGTTAAGGAATATAGCTACGACAGTATTGTAATATCAGATCATAGTTTGATTTATGTAGACCCAGGTCTAGTACAATAAATGGAAATTTCAGCAAATATGGCTGAAGAACTTGGGCTTAATCACGTACCTTGAAACTCAAACTGATGATTATTTTACATTTAATACTTTTGAAACTTCCCCATCCATTAGATGGGAAGCATTCAAAGCTTTTCTCAGAGGGCAAATAATCAGTTTCACAAGTTAAATTTCTAAAAAGGCCAAACAAAAACTGAGAACATTAGAATCAGTAATTAAAACTACAGAAAATATGTACTTTAAAAATTTATGCCCCAAGCTACATCAAAAGCTGGTGTCACTTAGATCACAATATAATGAAATTTCATCTTCAAAAGCCACAGCTAGCCTACTAAAACTTGAGCAATGAGTCTTTGACCAAGGGGAAAAATCTGGTAAGATCCTGGCTTGATGTTTAAAACAATCCCAATTAGAAAAATCGATCAAAAAAAAATCGAATTAAAGACTGATAGAGGGGAAACAATCTCTGACCCTATGGCAATAAATGATTCCTTCAAGGCTTATTATGAAAGGTTATATAGCTCAGAAAATTGCCCCTGGAAAATTAGACCCAAATCCTTTCACATTTCTGGACAACATAAACATCCCAAAAATACAGGGAGAAGAGAGCAAAAGACGGACGTATAACAAGAAAAAAATAAAACAAACGTACAAAATGCGATCCACAGTATGAACTGTCAGCGTGGAAAACAAAATGACGTACAATACATACCACGAAATATATGGTTGATAACGAGGTATGCAAGTTAGGTAAGGTAAGTAACGTAATGCTGCGGCGATGACAGAGCGTCTGCCAGAGG
>NW_018128379.1:148067-151372 GCF_001952655.1 Monopterus albus
TCTAAAATGAAAATCACCCTAACACTGGTTATAAAATTAATAATTCTAAATCATCTATAATGCTTTTGAATTCAGAAGAGAGGATGACAAACCCTCCTGATTACATCAGCATCTTTAGAAATGTGACTAACTTCACTTATCTTGGAATTCAAATTGTTCCAAAGCTGGAAGATGTGGTTGAATATAATTATAACCCAATTATGTCCAACATTTCTAAATCAATGGAAAGATGGTCGAGTCTTCAAATTTCATTAATCGGCAGAATTAATATACTAAAAATGAATGTTCTACCCAAACTTCTTTATTTGTTTCAGAATATTCCCTTACCATCCCCACCAGATTTTTGCTTTAAAATTAAAAAACTCTTTAACCAGTTCCTATGGAACAATAGGCATCCCAGACTTCGCTTGTCCCTCTTACAGTATTGTTCAAAATAATAGCAGTACAATGTGACTAACCAGAATAATCCAGGTTTTTAGTATATTTTTTATTGCTACATGGCAAACAAGTTACCAGTAGGTGCAGTAGATTCTCAGAAAGCAAACAAGACCCAGCATTCATGATATGCACGCTCTTAAGGCTGTGAAATTGGGCAATTAGTTGAAAGGGGTGTGTTCAAAAAAATAGCAGTGTCTGCCGTTGACTGTACAAACACAAAACTATGTTGTACAAACGTTTTTGTTTCTAGGATTTAGCAATCCTGTGAATCACTAAACTAATATTTAGTTGTATGACCACAGTTTTTTATAACTGCTTCACATCTGTGTGGCATGGAGTCAACCAACTTGTGGCACCTTTCAGCTGTTATTCCACTCCATGATTCTTTAACAACATTCCACAATTCATTTACATTTCTTGGTTTTGCTTCAGAAACAGCATTTTTGATATCACCCCACAAGTTCTCGATTGGATTAAGGTCCGGGGATTGGGCTGGCCACTCCATAACATTAATTTTGTTGGTTTGGAACCAACACTTTGCTCGTTTACTAGTGTGTTTGGGGTCATTGTCTTGTTGAAACAACCATTTCAAGGGCATGTCCTCTTCAGCATAAGGCAACATGACCTCTTCAAGTATTTTGACATATGCAAACTGATCCATGATCCCTGGTATGCGATAAATAGGCCCAACACCATAGTAGGAGAAACATGCCCATATCATGATGCTTGCACCACCATGCTTCACTGTCTTCACTGTGTACTGTGGCTTGAATTCAGAGTTTGGGGGTCGTCTCACAAACTGTCTGTGGCCCTTGGACCCAAAAAGAACAATTTTACTCTCATCAGTCCACAAAATGTTCCTCCATTTCTCTTTAGGCCAGTTGATGTGTTCTTTGGCAAATTGTAACCTCTTCTGCACATGCCTTTTTTTTAACAGAGGGACTTTGCGGGGGATTCTTGAAAATAGATTAGCTTCACACAGACGTCTTCTAACTGTCACAGTACTTACAGGTAACTCCAGACTTCTGAACTGTTTTTAATGGGCAAGCCAAATCTTGAACAAACTTCTGTGCACAAAACCTTAGCCACTATCTCAACATTTTTCTGTTTAGCAGGCGTGGCCTCTGGCCATCTGCTCAACTTATCTATTACCTCAAGCATGTATTGCTTGCCCTGCACATGAATTTTAAAATTTAACTGACCTCTTAAATTATATCCCCCTTCCCTTTCATTAAATAGTTTTTGAATTCCACCAGGTAATAAATTGTTCCTGGCTTTATACATAAACACAGCAGTCTTGTGTCCCACTAAATCAAAAGTTCCTGTGAAACCTGTCCAGAGAGTTGCTGTAGGTTTTCCCCGGATGCCCATATGGTAGTGTCATCAGCAAATAAGACCACTTTCACTAAATCCGAAACCTTGCATATATCGTTAATGTATAATATGAATAATTTAGGTCCCAAAACTGAACCTTGAGGCACTCCACATACAATGTCCAGATCACTCAAATGATATTCACCCAACTTCACAAATTGACGCATCTGTGTCAAATAACTACTAATCCAATTCAGAGCCACTCCTCTGATCCCATATTTTTCTAACTTGTCCATTAATAATTCATGATTGATTGTGTCAAATGCCTTTTTTAGGTCAATAAATATTCCTATCGTGTAGAAAGAAATTCTTAATAAAATGATATAGTGCTATGTTATGTATTTGCAAAACTGTTCAAATAATTCTTTAATCTGTTTGACCTAGTGAAGGATGTTTATGGAAAAGATGGAAAACTTCAAACTTTTGAACAACTGGTTACTAAATTCAACATCCCCCGTAAACATTTTTACAAATACTTGCAACTAAGGGGTTTTATCAGGTCTTAGCAAGCAATTTTACTCTAATTCCTTCTATGTCAATCTTAGAAAAAATTCTAACCAAAAATCCATATAACAAAGGCATGATTTCTGAAGTGTATGGTTTGCTGATGTCATCTTCTTCTCAATCTTCTCTTTCTAAACTTGAAGATTGGAAAACTGATTTACAGGAGGAGGTGGCTATAGAACAATGGAGTAAAGCCTGTGAGACAGCCCAAACACAGACGGGCAATACATGTCTAAAAATACTGCAATTCAACTGGCTAATGAGACTTTGTTTCACACCAGAAAAACTTCACAAATTCAACATACCGATCCCAGATCTCTGTAATAGATGCAGAGAAGGGCACTTTTCCCATTGTTTATGGTCATGTCCAAAAATCAAAGAATTTTGGAGAGAGGTTAGGGATATGTTACAGGAGATCTTATCCGTGAAACTAATGCTGGAACCGAACTTTTTTATATTAGGCATATACCCTGAAGAAATATACGTAAGTCGCCATGAAAAAATCCTCATAAATCTGTAAATACTACAAGCAAAAAGAGTGATCACTCAAATTGGCTCAAAGAACTCTCACTATGTTTACCACTGGAGAAAATTACATATACTTTAAAAGACAAGCAAGATGATTTTGAAAAAGTGTGGGGCCATTTCATCAATTATATTAAGAACAAAGATTTGACCTATCTGTTGCAAGTATCTGGAACATCATAACTGGTCCCTATACAGATCCACAATTTTATGCTGTATGTTGACAATACTACTCATCATTTGGACAAGGACTCTCATGGACTTATGTTCTGCTTTTAAATGTACCCTTTTTTTTTGTTAACCTGATTGTTCATGTGTTTTCATTATATATGGTTATTCTATGTTAAAAGCTTCAATAAATATATTGCGGCAACCGCTGGCTGGGTTGAGGAGAGCTGGTCCGACCCTAACCTAACTGTGCAACTACTATCCAGCTGTGTGCTGGCACCTAGACTGACAATGAG
>NW_018128379.1:151615-152879 GCF_001952655.1 Monopterus albus
GGGGGGGGGGGGGGGGTCTCTTTCTCATGCAGAAAGCTATTTACAGGGAAATGCGATGGATTAGCTGAAGCTCATCAATAGGGAGCGCCTGCTCACCCGGTGCTTTACAGACTGGCCACCAATCGAAGGGAATTTCAATATTTACCTACATCCTCGTTTTGTTAGTTGCAGTTAAGCAAACACGCAATTCGCTAATTCATGTTAGTGGATGAGTGAGACTTGTTTAAGTATTTTCCTTCCACGCTAATGATGATTCATTTGAATGACTTTAGGTGTGAATTTTGACTCACGGGCCATTGAATACAGATAAACAACAGGGTGGTTCGTTTTAACATCTATCCATGAGCCAATTTAACGATCATATTACAATTACATTAACTGGGCAGATAGTTTTGTTCTGACCTATTGTACATATGTTATTTGTCTGTCACACACACACACTCCTGCAAACAGAAGTATATAAAATGTATTCACACACTGTTGGAGTGAGATGAAATACACAAGGATTAAAGGCACCCAACACCACAAAGTCACATCACAAAATGCCAAAACAGTCAAAAGTGCATTCATCAGTCTACATGAATTAAATCGATCGTTTCATGTATTTGTTTTATACAGTGTGGCTCCGATGGCATTAGTACCCCTGCAGAGGCAGATCATGAGGAATTGTTTAGTGTTAGGCTGTACCGGAGATCTTTGAGTTCTGAAAATCATTTTCGAGCTGAGGTTAACAATTGTTTAGGTCCTTTTGATGAAGGAAAGCAAAGCAACAAATTACTGAAAAAGTCTAGTTTGTGTTGGCCGCTACAAAGTATTAACTTAAGGGGGCTGAATAATTTTGCACGCCCAATTTTTCAGTTTTTTATTTGTTAAAAACGTTTGAAATATCCAATAAATTTCGTTCCACTTCATGATTGTGTCCCACTTGTTGTTGATTCTTCACAAAAAATTACAGTTTTATATCTTTATGTTTGAAGCCTGAAATGTGGCAAAAGGTCGCAAAGTTCAAGGGGGCCGAATACTTTCGCAAGGCACTGTATGTTCTGCTTTTAAGGAAATACATAAACCACCAAAAATGGACACGTGTATTGTCCTTTGTCATATTAACCATGGAACATTAATATTGAAAGCATCTGATTTATCACTTGCTTGTGTATTTTACAGTGCCCCCAGTATTCGGCCCCCTTGAACTTTGCGACCTTTTGCCACATTTCAGGCTTCAAACATAAAGATATAAAACTGTAATTTTTTGTGAAGAATCAAC
>NW_018128379.1:153744-155349 GCF_001952655.1 Monopterus albus
CCTGTATTTGGCTCCATCCACCTTCCGCTCAATTTTAACCATCTTCCCTGTCCCTGTTGAAGAAAAGCAGGCCCAAACCATGATGCTGCCACCACCATGTTTGACAGTGGGGATGGTGTGTTCAGGGTGATGAGCTGTGTTGCTTTTACGCCAAACATAACGTTTTGCATTGTTGCCAAAAAGTTCGATTTTGGTTTCATCTGACCAGAGCACCTTCTTCCACGTTTGGTGTGTCTCCCAGGTGGCTTGTGGCAAACTTTAAACGACACTTTTTATGGCTATCTTTAAGAAATGGCTTTCTTCTTGCCACTCTTCCATAAAGGCCAGATTTGTGCAGTATACGACTGATTGTTGTCCTATGGACAGAGTCTCCCATCTCAGCTGTAGATCTCTGCAGTTCATCCAGAGTGATCATGGGCCTCTTGGCTGCATCTCTGATCAGTCTTCTTCTTGTATGAGCTGAAAGTTTAGAGGGACGGTCAGGTCTTGGTAGATTTGCAGTGGTCTGATACTCCTTCCATTTCAATATTATTGCTTGCACAGTGCTCCTTGGGATGTTTAAAGCTTGGGAAATCTTTTTGTATCCAAATCCGGCGTTAAACTTCTCCACAACAGTATCTCGGACCTGCCTGGTGTGTTCTTTGTTCTTCATGATGCTCTCTGCGCTTTAAACGGACCTCTGAGACTATTACAGTGCAGGTGCATTTATACGGAGACTTGATTACACACAGGTGGATTCTATTTATCATTATTAGTCATTTAGGTCAACATTGGATCATTCAGAGATCCTCACTGAACTTCTGGAGAGAGTTTGCTGCACTGAAAGTAAAGGGGCTGAATAATTTTGCACGCCCAATTTTTCAGTTTTTTATTTGTTAAAAAATTTTGAAATATCCAATCAATTTCATTTCACTTCATGATCGTGTCCCACTTGTTGTTGATTCTTCACAAAAAATTACAGTTTTATATCTTTATGTTTGAAGCCTGAAATGTGGCAAAAGGTCGCAAAGTTCAAGGGGGCCGAATACTTTCGCAAGGCACTGTAAATGTTCATTATCTGGCCACTTTGTATGTTGTAAATAAGTAAACAAAGAATATGCATATATGAAAGATAGTGGAAAAATATTTTCAAAAAGTTGTGTGAGCTATTGTACCTCTGAACTTTGCTATACAAACTTGCAGCCTCAGAAGAAAGATCTTCAAGAAGCATGTCAGTCTTCGGGCATCAGTGGTGAAGGGTCTGTGGCAGACATGTTAAATCGTCTTTCAGAAATGTTAAATTTCCAAGGATGTGTACCCAAAAATGTTTACCAAGTTACAGATAACAGGAGGTAACTCTTCCTGTTTGATTATTTACTGCACAATATAGAAAGTAATTCTTGATAAAATGATATAGTGCTATGTTATGTATTTGCAAAACTGTTCAAATAATTGTTTAATCTGTTTGACCTTTGTAAAGATTTGACCTGTGGACATGAAATGCTGTGAGTAGGTGCAGAGAGACTCAGAACAACAGGAAGTCGTGCAGATACAGACTGAGATGACTAAACTGTCTGCACGAGAATAGTGTGTGGGTGTAAGGTCTGATTGTCTTGGCTTCAGATT
>NW_018128379.1:155668-158931 GCF_001952655.1 Monopterus albus
GGCTTCCGGCAGCAGCTATGCACTGACTTCTCTGTGTGATAGGGCTTCAGATAGAAACGGAATCCAGAGCTCTGTAATTGCTTTTCTTCATCAAGGTTGTAATAAATATTTTAAAAGTTCTTCTGACTTCGACTCTTCCTCAGAAATGAACATGCAGGACGTTAAGGTCCTACAACAAATGTGTTTTACCTTTATTTTTAGGGGGAGTGCTTCACTTGTCCTGCACACATGATGTTGTATACTACCTAAATTTTCTGTTTTGGAGTGAATCTGCCAGGGACCATGTGGATGCTCTACTGAGTTTCAAGACATTCTCCACATGCTTCATATCAGATGTTGCAGGACAAGTTGCTCAGCACATGAATAACAGAACAAAGCACTCTTTGTTCCAACCAAATGATGGATGTCTCTGTATAGTGACAGCAAAAAATGTGAACAAAGCTTCTGCAGGAAAATTGGACATTAAACTACCTTGGATGAATAAAATACACAGTGGCCCACCCAGATGAAGACCACAAAAGTGGTGACCGCTTCACTGTACCCCACCCTGTAACACAACTGAGCAGTATGCTTTATATGACCGGTTCCATCAACAAAACCAAAGAAGGCCAGAGGAAATGCTGCGTAGCCTGGACATTTGTCCCAGTCTTCACACAGAAATGAACACATCAGCGGCAGAACAAATCAATCGCCAAATGGCATGTGTGAGCAGTTCATTGTGTGCGATGAAGGAGCCACATTTTAAACATATGGTCCGTATCCTTTTTGAACTGCAAAACAATAAAATAAATACTACCTACATGAGAAGAATGCTAAAAGTCACCGGTCTCCCACTTCAGATTTCATGTAATGGTCAAATGTGCTTGAAATCTACTGCGAGTGAGTGAATAACTGAAAGTGTTTCAATAACTCTAGTTTGTATCCAAATGTTTTAAAAGCATCATTTTTTTTTAAATATCCAATAAAAAATTTTACAGGTCATCAGAGTGCTGAAAAGACTCCACACAATTACTGACACTGAAGACAGTGCCAAAGGGGAACAATACCAGATCATCACGGAGTCTGAGATAAGCTTTGGCACTCTGACAGAGAAAAAAGCATACGCTATATATATTGACACACAAACACTTGTGTACTACTTGATGCTTTAAGGTTAAAGACTCCCAGGCAACACTTCATCCCCTGCCACCACCATCACCACAAGGTCTCCCAGGCATCACTGGCACCACATGAGTCCCAGCCACCACCATCACCACAAGGTTCCCAGGCATCACTGGCACCACATGAGTCCCAGCCAAACCGGCACTGGTCTCACCATCACTACCAGCTGCAGTGACAGCTTCAAATAGATACAGTGTATCTAACTCCACCACAGAAAAGGGTGAGTATTTAATTATTACTAATTGGTAGTTAATTATATGAGGTTAAAGAAACAGGCCGGTAATTTCCTACATATACAGTATTTTAAACAATCCCAATACAAAGAGTAAAAACAACACATTTTTGCCTCTACTCAGTGTTTATATATGTTAGTCTTTCTGTCCTGAATTAGTTTAATAGCATGTGCCATAGAAGTCTTTAGAAACACAATTAAAAATACCCCACTAAACATGTCCATATGTTTTATTTTAAAAACTCCAGCCCGACCCATATTTTTTTTAAGCGTTTCCGTGAAGGGTTAAAACAGACAAAACTCTTTTTACATATTAAAAGGGCCTAAGCATGAGATCTCGAGATATCCATAACTACTCATTATATTTTGTTTTGTAATGAAGAAACTAGTAACTGAGTGCAGCATTGTGTTTTACTCATTTGTTTTAAATATCAGAAGAGATCTATGGCACAGATAAATAAGTTAATTCAGTACTGTTTGACATTAATTATGACTATTTACTGCTAGTTTTAGTCTCCTTATGGGGAGGGCTGACAATACTGTTAGTATAGAAATTGGCCGCTCTTATCCTTAAAACATATTTTTGTGTCAGTTGTTAAAATCAATGTATTTAACAACAACTGTCATTAATAAATGGGGAACAGGATTGTCATAGCAAAATTGGAAATACTGCTTTAATTTAAAGATAAAAATAATATTTCAAAATGAATTGATTACAAAATGTGCGTTATCCAATTGCTCCTAAAATGGAACTGGAGAGTGAGGTATTGTGTTTATTAAGATAGAGATTGTAATTTTCTGTAATCAATAACTGTTTGCGATGTGAACAACAACAGTATTTTTTCTTCAATGACAGTTCCATATTATTTCAATTTATTGTGCATCAAAGTCATGTGATGACTCCTCTTCAATCCAACACCAATGTAAGCACAATCTGTTCAAACAAATAAAACCTTCATTGAGCATTTTCATTCACAGGTCATCAATGCCTACCTGACAGAGCTTGTACAGCAGCATAACGATGTACAGGGGAACACAGCAGCTGTCATAGACTCCTTTGCAATGACAGCAATATGGAATAGGAAACCACCCAGACTGCAGGTAGTAAGTAGAACCTTATTGAAAGTTCATTATTATTTCTTTAGGCAAGCTAAACTAAATGTTTTTTCACATATTTTTAGATGGATCTCATGACATATGATGTTATTGTGGGGATAGTTAATAAGAGCCATCACTGGGTCCTAGTGGTAAGACAGAATATGTCATTTATGAATAAAGTCTATGTATAATTTGTCATCAAGGGTCAATTTGAGTGGGTAAACTGTAACTGAGACTTCAAAGCCTAAAGCCTTTTTTAACATTTGGAGGGGAATATTGCAATACAACAAATGTTTTGACTCCACAGGGAGTACTTGTTTTGACTATCATTCTATATTTATATGCTTGGAAAAACATCATACCTAGATGCCAGCATTATTTTGTAGCACACACACTGTATTACCTTACATTTCCCCAAAACACTTGCAAAGGAACCATTTTGTAGCTATTTTGGCAAGAGATTCATAATGTTAGCAACTTTTATGCCACAAAAATTTATATCTAAACTTTACACATACATAGGTTCTGTATCCCAAAGAAAAACATTGCCTGTTCCTGGATCCTTTGGGAGGAAGCAAAGCAGATCTGAAAACAGGAGACCACAAGGCAAAGAATGGCACTGCTTGGTACCTTACTGACAAAGTAAAGCTACCTTGTACGCTCTGAAAACATGCTAATATTTATAACGGGTTTTCCTTTATATTTTAGAGCCTTTCTGCGGAAGAAAGGTCACAATATTTCAAGGTCATGCAGCACTCTGTCTCACTCTTTC
>NW_018128379.1:158989-167313 GCF_001952655.1 Monopterus albus
AGATGTTTCTGTGTTAAAACAATGTTAGGAAAGAAAGAAAGTCACTTGGCTTTCCCCCTTTAGGGATCACCACAGTGAATCATCACATTGACAACTCGCATGTTGACATTTGGCATGTGTTTTACGCCAGATGCCCTTCCTGACGCAGCCCTGATTCGAACCCGGGCCACAGTGGCGAGAGCGCCGCGTTTAACCACTAGCCTACCAGGGATGGCTGTTAAAACCAAGTTAGGAATGCCTATCAAATTTGTTAAAAAGTCAGAATGACACCTCAGTAAATCTAAACATAAATGTTGCTGTGTAGTTAAATGTTTTTAAGCTTTGCTTGAACACCAACACAAATTACCCTCAGTTTGCAGAAAAAAATTCCATGTGGGGACCCATTACATTTTGACACGTCAGCGGAGGAGGTGAATAAAATGAGGCTGCATATAGCGACCACCCTGCTCCAGGAATCTGGTGTGTACCCTGTTTTGATGATTAGAGATAATGTCCATCTGTGTAAATCATTAGACATGAATTGAAAAGAACAAACCGAAACATGTAGCTTTCAAGAATACTACATGTAGAAATAATTGTGATACTAAATACCTAATATAAAATTTTTGAATACTTTTTTTTTCCCCAGATGATCTCAGCAATTTCTGCTATTATTGTGGGAGCCCTGATGATGACACACAATGGGTAACTTAATTAAAAAGTTTGCTTTTTTGTTTTTTAACCAAACTTTTGTTGGTCAGTTTTGAGAAGGAGAACCTTTGAATATTGTGTGAACTTCCTGAGCTCTTTTAGTTATTAGTTAAATTATTTTATTAAAATTTATTTATTTATTTTATTATTTTATTTTTACAGATTTGCTGCAACAGCTGTGAGAGGTGGTTTCATGTCAGCTGTGTTCAGCATCCTCCTGTGGAAAAGGAGTAATTGTGCACCCAGCATGCACACACCATTAAAACTGCAATTATAATTGGAACTGTTTCATGGAAGTCCGGAAAAGAAGCAGAAGGATGTTTGATGTAATGTACATAGTTTGAAAAAAAAATTAAAGTTGCACTAACTGGATTATTTCTTGCAGTTTCATCAGCATTCATTCAAGGTTATTGTGCCTGATGTGCAATTTAAAGTCAGCTATGTTTCAGCATCCTCCTGTGGAAAAGGAGTAATTGTGCACCCAGCATGCACACACCATTAAAACTGCAATTATAATTGGAACTGTTTCATGGAAGTCCGGAAAAGAAGCAGAAGGATGTTTGATGTAATGTACATAGTTTGAAAAAAAAATTAAAGTTGCACTAACTGGATTATTTCTTGCAGTTTCATCAGCATTCATTCAAGGTTATTGTGCCTGATGTGCAATTTAAAGTCAGCTATGTGCAGCCAGTGTCTGGCACATTGCTCTAGAATACATGACTGACTGCACACCTCCCTGTACAGCGAGCTACCGACAGTACCTATCAGCAGCTCAGTCTGGCTCGCAGCCTGGGGTTAAATGTAGACTGAGTGGTTAATGTTCTTACCAACTCTGTCACACTCTTACATTGTTTTCTGTCCCCCTTGCCAGTGTGAGTGGTGAGGTGTGACACACGCACTGATCAGATCACGATAGAGATGGTTTGACCTATTCAGGTTTGATTGTTATTAGCACTTGAGATACTGAAAAGTATAAGGATACTGTATGTGACTACATTCATATACAAAAATAGATTCCACATTTAGTTGCTAGTAGGGTGAGTACTTGGAAAAATATCCCGGATTAGGAAATTATTAGTCAAAATTATTTGAAATATTGTCGTTTGTGCAGTACACACATTCCACTTTGTTTACTCCACAGAATAACTGATTTTCTAAGAGTCTGGAAGGTTGGGCAGAGAAATCAAAAATGTCAGTGTCAAGTTGTAAAAGGAAGTATTCATGCACTTAAAAAAAATAAAACCCTGCAAACGCATATATCATTTCATAATGTATTTTAATTCATATTAGAATATATTTAGAACGAGTCAGATTCAACATTGTTTTATCATGAAAATCCTTTTTGCAAGTACAAACAGTAAACTAAAAGATTAGGCTAAAAATACTGATGAGGCCGTGCACTCTCACCAGGATTTGAACCTGGTACTTCCTTCAAAGTTGACAGATGTGTTACCAATACACTACTAGAGTTCAAGTGCACCTCAGGACTCAGCCAATAACCATATCAGTTTACTGTATCTGCAACTTCAAGGTATTCCAGGTTTAACATTGACTGACAGTCTGGAGCCAGGATCGCAGTTCTGTGAGGCTTTAAAGGAATTGGTTTAAAAAATGCAATACAGATTTAATGTTGTTTTTGGTTCCTTAATGATGCAGAAAATGTTCCAGCACTGACAGGTGATCTAGCTGTGGAGCGGTCCTTCATAAATAATAATCACTGGAGATGTCATCTCTAGGTCACGGAGTTTCATTTCTCATAAATCTGATCCTTTTCCTGCTCTTTATACTTTCTCAGCTATACATAGAAAAGATAGACACAAAGGACATAAATGGATGAGTGCCAGAAAGCTGAATTCTACCAAGTCCTTTCTCACGTTATTTTTTAATAACATGCTCACAATTACATACCAAGCTCATCCCCGTCGTGTTTACATGCAACCCTTTGCTATAAATCCATGTCCAACTAAAGCGTATGCAACAGCCATTACATTAAATTGTGACGGAATTCAGCCAAGTATATATTTGCAGCTTAAACACTTCAAGCGTTGATTGTCACACAAACCAGAATTAATAATTACGGCAGACAATAAAAAGCATGCTATATAAAGATGCCTGCTGCTGTAGCATCCATCGTAGCTAAGCCTGTAGCCATCACAGCCAAAACAGCAGCCGTCGTAGCTAAGCCCGTAGCCATCATAGCCAATACAGCAGCCATCATAGCTAAGCCCGTAGCCCACTCACACAGTGGGCACAGCAATTTGCTGTGGAATAGCCAGCAGTAGCTTTTGGGCGCGCCCATTCACACATTGTGCGCAGCAAATGGCTATGGCTGCATTCGGGGCTAGGCCCTACTGCATCGAGGAGTGAAAACTCATAGCATGGGTATGTGAGGACAAGGAAGTGAGAATGATCCAGCGAATAATAGGCAGAAATGAAAGTGTATATATATGTGACAGGACCGGGATGGTAATGAGTGGCAGGTGAGTGGAATAATGCCTGACTACGGTGATGTGGCAAGGAGAGATGGGGAAAAGAGAACACAAATCAGGAAGCATAGACCCAAACCAAGACACAGTTAACAGCAAAGATTCTGTAGCATTTTTTCCACTTCTGGGTAAAGAAGGGTCCAGAAGACCAGAGCTTGTCTTTTTCTCTTTTTTTGTCAGCCGAGGAACACACAGCAACCAGAGAATGCAGGAAAACTGAAAACACAATCCCCGCCAAACCCACAATTATACACAGCCTGCCCAGAGGGGCCAAGTACTTCTCTCTTCAGGCATTCTGGGGTCTCTCTGCTCCCAACGTTACAATACTGTAATTTTTAAATTTAAGAATCATTGTTCTTCTAAAGTATTTACACAAAATCTAACATATACAAAAGAACAGCACCACAGAATTACCATTTCTTAAATGTTTTCTGCAGTTCTGTGTTAACATAATCATTTATACCAAATATCCCTCTAATGTGCCAGGGAAATAGTGATGCTGCATATTCCCAGGACGTACCTGTATGACCTCCATCACCATCATGTCCCGATATGACACCACCTTTTAGCTGATGCAGATCTTTCCATCCCCCAGAGGGCTAAGCACCAAACCTGGGATTAGGCAGACAGAGCTTTTTCCATTGCTGGCCCCACAGTATGGAACTCTCTCATTAAACACTGTGCCACCTTTCCCAGTTTGAAAAAAAGCACTTAAAACTCAGTGTCTAAAGCTTTTAACTAATATTAGCTTTGTTGCTATTGCTTTTATATGAAAGTATATATTTTCTCATTTCCTTATTTTGTACTTGTGCCCTTTTAGTTGCCTGTTTTTAATAATTATTGTATGTATGTGTATGTTTTAATTGTGTGTAACTACTTCTTATTGAGCTGTTTAGAGGTATTTCTTATTTTTATGAAACTAGACAGGAGGAATATTCCATGGCACAAAACATTCCCACCACACGGGGGTGTTGCACAAAAAGCCCACCTCACAGACAGCACTGATGTTCAACTACAGTATACACACACAGGAGTTCACACCTCTGACAATGGCAGCAGGGGCTGTGGAGGTTGAGGGGAAAACTCATAACAGGCAATAAACAAAGTAACTCAATTTGAGGGAAGCTGCAGATGTCCGGGATTCAATTTGTGGACCTCATAAAAGTATGTAGGCACTAACACTGGCTTGAGTGGCGCATATACAGGGGGGATTTCACCATCACCCTCACAGATGCTATATGAATAGTACTTAGGTCAAAGCTGGAAAATAATGCCTGGTCTCAAAACACCATTTAAGGGTTCCAGGGCATTGTGTCTTTGTTGAAATCGGACAATTTGCTGTTGTGTTTATTGTGAGCAATCAGACCAGAGCGAGTATACAAATCCTGCTCCTGTCAAACTAGATGTGAAGTAATTGATTTATGGCCCACCGTGACAAATGATTTATGACCCTAAGCCCAGCCTCATTTTCACAGTTCACTTCCTCCCGCTTCAAAAGGTCTGCGAAGGTGTTAGGTTTTCACACCTCAACAAACCTAGCAACCCTTTCCTCCTTCCTGTGCTTTTCACACACAGGTGTTATGTTTTCACATCATCATCCTAACAGAGCACTTCACTCTCAGAGTGCAGGTTTACTTGTGGTTCCTAGAATCCACAGAAGTAGAATGGGAGGCAGAGCCTTTAGCTATCAAGCTCCTCTCCTATGGAACCAACTCCCAGTCTCAGTTCGGGAGGCGGACACCCTCTCTACCTTTAAGATTAGACTTAAGAGTTTCCTTTTTGATAAAGCTTATAGTTGGGGCTGGATCAGGTGACCCTGAGCCTTCCCTTAGTTATGCTGCTATAGGCCTAGGCTGCTGGGGGGCCCCATGATGCTCTGAGTTTCTCTCCTCCCCTCTCCTCTTCTCTCCTTTCCTTTCTCCTAATGCTTCTATATGCCACCATTACACATCACTAACTTTGTGTCTCCTGTCTCCCGTAGTGTGTCCTCTCTCCCTCTCTCCCTGCATTTGCAACGCCATTTTGTTCCAGAAAAAAGGGGGGAAGAGACAAGTACTAATGTACGTAAGCACAGCCCTTGACAATATGGAAAAACGACATCCTGACTGCACCCAACATGCTGCAGCAGTAGCCAGAGTGTTGGAAAAAACAGCTCACATCGTACTGGGTCACCCAGTAACGGTACACACGTCCCACAGTGTAGTTGCCTATGTTACATCACAACTTTTCACGCTGACACCACTCAGACAGCAGAGGTTGTGTAAAACCCTGGAAGCTCCAAACATCACTTTCAGCCATGAAGGCATCAACATGGCTGATCATATGGCCTCAGAGGGGGAACCACACTCCTGCACTGAACTGGCTAGAAAAGAGATGCTGATCCGCCCTGATTTGCAAGCAAACCCCCTAGACCAGAGTGAGATGCACTTGTTTACTGATGGTTGTTGTTTCAGAGATGTAGATGGCAGCCTAAAATCAGGATGGGCGGTGGTCAGGGAATTAACAGATGGGTTCGAAACTGTTTTGCAAGGACAGTTGAAGGCACAGCCGTCAGCACAGCTCACTGAGGTTGTGGCACTAATAGAAGCACTCAATTACGCCAGAGACCAGGCAGTGACAGTTTTTTCTGATTCTGCGTATGCCGTGGGTGCTGTGCTTGTGGAACTACCTCAGTGGGAAAGAGCAGGTTTTCTAACGGCTGGAGGAAAACCAATACGCCATGAGAGCTCTTGCTGAAGCACTGCAACAACCCAGTATGGTGGCAGTGGTTAAATGCAAGGGCCACAGCACAGGACAGGACCAGATAAGCAAGGAAAACCAGGCAGCAGATGCTGCAGCAAAAAAGGTGGCAGGATACAGACTTCAGAGTATGCTTGTCGCACAGGGAGAGAGAGATCCACCAGTAATATGGACGTTGGATAGTGAAAGGGTAAAAGCAGAACAGGTTAAGGTTTCCCCTGAGGAACTAACAGTCTGGGTGGAAAGGGGTGGCTGTCAGACTGGGTCTGGCCTCTGGGTAGGTCCGAATGGACGCCCAATCTTGCCATCAGGCTTAAGAGCAGCTGCTCTGGCAGAAGCACATGGTCTCAGCCATGTGGGGGTTTCACAAATGATGAGAAATTTGTACCATTGGTGGCACCCTTTCCTGCAAGACATGATAAAAAATTATGTTAGGGAGTGCTCTATCTGCTCACATTGTAATCCTAGACCCACTGTGAGGCCTGAGCAGGGGGGCTTCCCTATCATGACAAGACCAGGTCAGGAAGTGACCATTGACTACACAGACATTGGGGAACACAGTGAGAGGTATGAGATATCTCTTGGTATGTGTGGACAGACTTACTGGCTGGCCAGAGGCGTGGCCAGCTAGAGGGGAGGACAGCAAGACTGTGATCAAACACCTCATTAATGACTATATTCCACGACATGGATTCCCTGAAAAAATCAGGTCAGATAATGGTACCCACTTCAAAAACAAAGACCTGCAAGAGGTGGAAGCAGCTCTAGGGCTGAAACATGGCTTTGGGAGTGTTTATCACCCCCAGTCACAAGGGAAAGTAGAGCGAATGAACTCACCCCTCAAACAAAAATTGGCTAAAATCTGTGCACAGACCAAACTGAATTGGGTAGATGCTCTCCCACTGGCCCTTGGGGCAGTAAGGCAGTCTGTTAACTCCTCACCTGGGTTCACCCCATATGAGCTCATCACTGGCAGACAGTTTCCAGGACCAGCATCCAAGCTAACATGGGTTCCAGGTAAGCCAGACACACACAACACCCAACAATTATATGAACAATTAAAATCTCTTGTTCACAGCTTCACCAGTCTAGCTACTGTCCCCACGTCACCGGGTGCCCATACTGATCCACACACGGCTGAGTGGGTCCTGTTGAGAGTGATCAAACGAAAGTGGAGTGAGCCACGGTGGACTGGGCCCTACAAGGTGACGGAAAGGACGTCCCACGCAGTCCACCTGCAGGGTAAGGGAGAGACGTGGTACCACTGGAGCCAGTGTGCCCCTGCGGAGGCACTGATGAGACCTTTGACAGAAGTCCAGGCAGACCTCAAACAGGTGAGAACAGGGGCAGAATAATCCCCTCACCTGTTTGACACACAGGCAGTCTACCCTGTTGTGTTGAAGATAGAAGACCAGGCATAGAAGCAGACGAGCATGTGGCAAACTACATGAGCAGTGACAGCTGCCCTTACCACCTGGTGCTGTGGGAAGACGAAGATCTCTATACTCAAGACATTATCCTATATAGAGACAAAGACACTTTCTCCCCCTGCCCACCTGCTCCTAAATTAAGGTTTATTACTGCATGGGATAGGTGTGACATCTTTGGAGAACGGCACCCATCAGTGTGGCTCCCATTTATTACTGATTTTACACCTGAAACTAGATACTTTTGCAAAGTAAAAGTAGGACCATTTATCTTTGATTACATGTGGATGTTGTTGTGTTCCTTGTATTCGTTCCCTCTGTAACAGATTAATTACTACAGCTATTGAAGGCAGAGACAGGGACATGAATCCTAAACAGATGATGCCATTACTGGAGCAGGACGAGGGAGTTGATGAGTGTGAAAAACTCCCTGCTTACACAGAAAATGAGGTGTGATCTCTTTCGAGATCAAAAGGGGGAAATTTTGGAATATTAAGTTGTTTGAGACATTGTAATTGAAGCACCAGCACTGTTTCCTATGTACTTATAAGGAATATAACCTTCACTTAGACTGAAATATCAGCACTGTTTTATATAAATGTACTTATAAGGAATGAAACCTTCACTTAGTTGAAGTGTGTGTGTGTTCACTCAATCATTAGCAGCATGTGTGCTCACTTAATTACAGAATGTGCTTTGGGATTGGGGAGTTGTGCTTGGTACAGTTCTGATCCAAGGGGGATATCTTTGGGAAACAATGAAAAATTCCAACTGCATGATGAGAGGAATGTGTAAGGGGAGGGGGAAGAATAGAATATAACACACAGTTTTGGTAACTGCACCTCAGATCATCTGCTCTGCTGCTGGCTGTATGATCTCCAGATATATCTGCAATAAAAGGTAATAGTGCACTTTGATATTTGGTGTGTGACTGAAATTCTTTCCACTATCTGGACTCGAGAAGAAGTCTGGGACTTCACAC
>NW_018128379.1:167379-169752 GCF_001952655.1 Monopterus albus
TCACTCAGATTAAAGCATGAGCACTGTTTTATATAAATGTACTAATAAGGAATATAACCTTCGATTTAGTAGAAGTAAGTGTGTGTGTTCACTCAATCATTAGCAATATGTGTGTTCACACAATCCTTATCAGTATGTGGCCTTATTGTCTGCACAGAATGTACTACCTTGGAATTATAGCCATGATCCTGGGGGAATATCCTTGAGACAGTAATGATAATCACCAGCTGCATGCTGTAGGAATGTGATAAGAGGAGGGAAGAAATAGTTTTAGTGATTTCACTTCAGATCATCTGCCCTGCTGCTTGCTGTATGATCTCCAGATATATCTGCTAAATAAAGGTAATATTGTCCACTTTGATACTTGATGTGTGACTGAAATTCTTTCCACTATCTGGACTCGAGAAGAAATCTGGGACTTCACAAACTACAGAGCTTTGGTTATTTTTAATACATTTATTTTCCTTGCTTATATATCTTACAATTGTATTGATGAGAATCAAGTGATACTGAAGTAGAAACTGCCTGCTTTAACTTCTGTGTAGAGACAGTATGTCTGCATTTCCAAGAAACCAGACAGCCTGTTTACATTTTAACAGAGACATGTTGGCCTGTTTTACACTCACCCCTCGACCCACTTAGCATATTCCAAGATTCTGCTTTTTCTTGGGATGTCCTGCAGAAGCCAGGGGCTACAACCTGAGATGACCACCTGGCCAGTTTAACATACTTATTAGCATCACACACACAGAGGGCCTGCAACTCAGGCCACCCATTGATCAGCGCACCTTGATCAAAATCTGGGTGCACACCCACACACACACACACACACACACCTGGTCTAGATCACATATCAGCAAGCAAGCGCAGGCAGGGGTTGACCTACTCACACCAAATGACCAATAGGATCACGAACTATTGAAGGTGGCACCCCTGTCCAGGGTGGAGCGGCCCAAGAAGATAAAATGTATGGTGAAACATAATTCTGGGTTCAGAGAATGGAATTCCTGTGGGAGCTCTGTCCAGCGCTGTAAGACTTACCTGTGCTCAGACTTCTAGTAAACTTCCTGTTGATTTTAAACAGTCCTCTCCTGTCTTCACTTCTCACGCTTTCAATAAAAGAATTTGGGTAAAATCTAACATTGCATTCATTTAATTTCATATACACTGAACAAAATTATAAATGCAACACGTTTGCCCCCATTTTTCATGAGCTGAACTCAAAGATCTGTGACTTGTTCTATGTACACAAAAGGCCTATTTCTCTCAAATATTGTTCTGTGGCTCTATTCGTGGCTTACTTCTCTTCCTCCACCCCAGGCTGGGGCCCAGGGGGGAAGCCGCAGCCTACTCACTCTTTCGGCTGTCTTCCTTCAGTCACTCGGTCTTCTGGAAGTCAGAAAATCATGGACATTATTGTTCTTCAGAACTCGTTTGCATATTGTGTACTTGTCAGTGTTCAGTATTCCTTGTAACTGCTCATGACTCCTTTTGACCGCTTGTAACTAACTTTCCCATTCATAGTATTTTAGCAGTTTAACTTCTCTTCTCTTAGAAAACTAAATCATCCTAATCCAATAAAAATACAGAAAACTCATCTAATTGAAATACAAAGAATCCCATTATTGCTTTCAACTAAACAGAATTATACCCTGATTAAACAAAACTATCAATGCCTTAAAATCAAAACATGGATCTTTATATTTTGCATACAATACTTGACTGAACATTGATTATCATTTATTAGACATTGATCAAACATTAATTATCAATCAAATCTTTACTTTATGCATTAAACCATGATTTTCTACTTTCCTTAATACTCTGTGTCTCCTTTCTCTGTCACACGCACACCCACTTCCTCTTTTGTATGGATGTTGTTGGGTAAAATTATTAACAAAGTCATACTTTAAGGTTGATTCTAACATTTGATGAATTAAGAACTTAATTAGTAGAAGATTAACATTATGCTTGTTGATTAGTCAACCTGTGTGTTTACTTTGTTTGTGTATGGTAATTCTATCATAGTTAAGATTTAGTTTAGAGCACACATAAGTTTGCTTACTTATATGTTACAATTATGTTTACATAGTTGAGTATATCATTCTATGTGTTCACTGAATTCTTGGCTAGTACTTATTGTGTTAGCCAACTGGAGCACTGGTTAACATCAAGGGAGACTGGTTCACTAAAACACTGAAACTCATTAGATTTACAGCTTTAGCAAGGAGGGTCCACAGTTAATTTATTATCACCACCTGGCTGAAGAGGCCAGGGAATTTGGGGTCACTGGGACACCAAGGGTAATAAACAAGAGATTAGATCTAAAAGCCAACAAGAGGAAGACAACTTCAAAAGACAGGGCAATATACA
>NW_018128379.1:169811-179151 GCF_001952655.1 Monopterus albus
GGCACATTTGAAATTGTATAAAATCAACTGAATGGAGGAGGACAGGGTTCCTTCTCATCCTAAAGACGAGTTAAACGGTTTTGCTGTTGAGGTCAGGGCTTCAGATAGAGATGGAACCCAGAGCTCTGTAAATTGCTTTATTCGATGGTCTGTTTAGTTATGATAATAAATGTTTGAAAATTGATATTCAATTCCGATTATTCTTCATGAAAGAACACGCTGCAATGTGTGTCTTACTTCCCTTTTCACCATGATTTAGCATTTTCACTCTCTTATGATTCAGATTCTAAATGTACTTTAAACTTCTAAATGTACCTTTTTCAATACAATCCTTTCTCATTTTATTCTCACTAATAATTATTTCCAACAAAACACACACACAAATCATCTTATGATTTTCTTAACTTTTCTACTTTATGTATTCTGCCATAGCATTTTAATAATTTTCCTACTCTCCCAGCTCCTCTTGCTGTTTCTTGTAAACATTCTTGCTGTTCTTGTGTAAATTCTAACTGAAAAGAGACAATTTGTTCAATAGTCTCCTGCAGCCCTTCTTGTAAGTTTTCTGATGCCAGATCCTCAGAGGCCAGTTCTACTGTTATGGCCTGTGTTTCTTGTGCTTTTTGGTTCTCTCTGGGACCCATTTTTACAGGCTTGTCGACGTCTAGGTATCACATCTGAACAAATTGTACTTGGTCGGCTACATTCCTGAACTAAATTGGTCAAACAGCCGTAAGGACACTGTCTCTCTCTCTCTCTCTCTTGGCATCTATTTTGGCCAGGGAGTGAAATTTGAGCATAAACATCTCTAGCTAGTGCAGAGTATATTTTGAATGGGTACAGAGAAGATATGGAATAGCAGCATGAGCCAACGCTGAATGGTTGGAAATTGGGCTGACATCAGCTTAACTGTGCTCCCAATTAGAACAGAATAGAATGCATTTTATTGTCATTGTACCAGTACAATGAAATCATAAAAACTACAACTGTACACAGTACAAGTTTAAGTGCAAGCAATGCACCAAATATTCCAAATAATAAAATCACAAATACATCAATCATATCAATAATAATAAATAGCAGCAATAAAATAACTAACATGCTCCACTAGTAATATAACTGTACTATGAGGAGTTCAGAGTAATGATGGCCCAGGGGGATTAGCTGTTTGCAAGTCTATTTGTTCTGCTTTTTATGCTCCTATACTGCCTACCGGAGGGCAGTAAAGCAAACAGTGAGTGGCTAGGGTGGGAGGAGTCGTGTATGATTTTCCTGGCTCTGCTGAGGCACTGAGAATGAGAGATGTACTCCAGGGAGGGTAGATCAGCCTATGATTTTCTCTGCCATGAATCACCCTCTGCAGATCTTTCCTGTGTGATGCTGTGCAGCTGGCAGACCACACAGTTATGCAGTATCCTATGACACTCTCGATGGTAGGATACCATGGAGGCAATAGAAGGCCACCAGGAGCTTTAGTTCCATTTTTCGAAGCAGCCTCAGGAAGTACAATGGCTGCTGGACATTTTAACCACCACTTGAGTGTTAGCTGTCCAGGAAAGGTCCTCTGAGAAATAGGTCCCTACGAATTTGAAGGCGGAGACAGTCTCCACAAAGTCCCCATTGATGTATAGTGGGATTGAATCCCAATGTCTTTTTTGGGTTTGTGGCTGCTGAGTTAAGAGATTGTTCCTGGTGCATCACTCTGACAAACTCTACCTTGTCCCTATATGTGGATTCATCACCTCCAATTAAGAGGCCAACCATGGTGATATCATCAGCAAATTTAATGAGTGGGTTGCTGGAGTGGTGAGCTGTACAGTCAGTAGGAGCTAATTTTAACAGTTTGTCAGCAGTTAGTGAGGAAGTCCTTTAAACACAGGTTATGGGGAGAAGTGAAGGTCATGCAGCTTGTCAATTAATATGCTTGGTATGGTTGTATTGAATGCTGAGCTATAATCTACAAACAGCATTGTTGTACCCCGTACTTTTTACCATACTGACTCTGAGAGACGAGGCAGTCCAAGTAACTACAAAACAGTGCTGATTTATTCAAAGGATCACAGGTAAAATTAACATTACACGCTCAGGTATCTTGCACCTCCATACTGCACGCAGGCAGATGTAAGATGGAAGACCCTGAGCCCACCAGGCCTATACATTATATCACCTCGGTTGGGCTAGCCCCATACCACACAGAAACGTCAACCGAGATGTCTCTGTTGCCAGCTCTGCAGCTGGCTATAACAGTAGTCAAAACATGAAGCAAATCAATGTGTGAATGTGTATGTCTGTTGATTAAGTGGTGTGTAGCTAAAAACATTCTCACGACCTCTAGTACATGTCGTGACTTAAACATAAGAACATATTATGGCTAAGGCTACAGTTATACACATCATAATAATAATATTAAACACCCTGTCTGCTGACAATCATCAACTCTTCTCTCTAGTATCCTTGACCAGATGTACCCTGTAGAAACTCATAAGCAGGCCTAAGCATTTAACAGTCTAACTATACATCCTATCTCCACTAAACATTTCTAATACATAAAGTATCTATCCAATATCTATCTGACTAAAAATACCTAACAGCATCCTCACATATGTCCCTGAGTGTTCAAGATAGCTCAGCGCTATGTGGAGGGCTATAGTAATGGTGTCTACCATGTATCTATTTGCTCTATAAACAAACTGGTGAGGGTCAAATGTGGGAGGGGGGCTGGTTTTAATGTGCTGTGCAACAAGTTTTTCAAAACATTTCATGACCACTGATGTTAGTGCGACTGGTTTGTAGTCACTGAGGTTTTTGATGGCTGTTTTTTGGGGCACCTAGCAGGTTTGCTTGGCGCCACCTGCTTCTCCTCCTTGTTTTATCTCTCTCCTTTCTATTCAGGCTTTCTGTCCCAGGCTAGGCGCACAGCTGAGATGAGTTGCACAGCTGAGACAAGTTCCCTAATCACCACCCTCCTACTTAAGACTCTGGCAGACGCTCCTCCAGTGCCAGTACGTTGAGGATTTCTTCTCTACACTTTGGCTAATTCTCACAAAGTAGACTATGCAACTTCTCTGCAGAACTGGGGGGCGGCTGTGGCTCAGGAGGTAGAGCGGGTTGTTTCCTAACCGGAGGATTAGCGGTTTGATTCCCGGCTTGTCCAGTCAACATGTTGAAGTGTCCTTGAGCAAGACACTGTACCCCCAGTTGCTTCCGGTGATGTCACCGGTGTGTGAATGTGTGTGTGTTTGGGAGTGCGAATGGGTGAATGGCCAAATAGTGTGAAAGCGCTTTGAGTGTGCTGTAAAGCATAGAAAGGCACTATACAAATATAAGACCATTTACCATTTGACTCTCCAGCCTCTGAGTAACACCATCCCCACTCAGCTGTCTCTGAGCTTCCCAGCACCGCTCTCCACTAGAGGTTAGTCTGCACACACTCCTTACTCCACGATGCTCCAGTGGCTCTCTGAGCCTCTGAGTAATGCCATCCCCGCTCAGCTCTCTCTGAGCTTCCCAGTGCCGCTCTCCTCCTGAGGTTGGTCTGCACACCTCCCACTACTCATTCCATGACGCAGCAACAGCTCCAGGCCCAGCACCAATGCACGTAGCCTGCCTGTTCCACTGAGTGTTGACCGCTGACTCCTGAACTCAAGCCACTCTCAGCTCACATGCCTGCCTCGTTCCTCTGACCTCTCCTGCGAGCCATCTCCATCCTCCTCCTCTCCTCTTTCTCTGGGTCAACTGGTGAGCGGGGTACAATATACAGCTCCTGTGAGTGGTCGAACTGTCCACGTACTGTCACCCTTCTGTACTCTAGGTTATTCAGCTCATGGGGACTAGAATCCAGAGAGAAACAACAACAAGCAAATCTTCACATTTATCCCAGGACAATTCATTCTTATTTCCCATGTAACAGCTTCTTGGTATGTACAGTGCCTTGTGAAAGTATTCGGCCCCCTTGAACTTTGTGACCTTTTGCCACATTTCAGGCTTCAAACATAAAGATATAAAACTGTAATTTTTTGTGAAGAATCAATAACAAGTGGGACACAATCATGAAGTGGAATGAAATTTATTGGATATTTCAAACTTTTTTAACAAATAAAAACTGAAAAATTGGGCGTGCAAAATTATTCAGCCCCCTTAAGTTAATACTTTGTAGTGCCACCTTTTGCTGCGATTACAGCTGTAAGTCGCTTGGGGTATGTCTCTATCAGTTTTGCACATCGAGAGACTGAAATTTTTGCCCATTCCTCCTTGCAAAACAGCTCGAGCTCAGTGAGGTTGGATGGAGAGCGTTTGTGAACAGCAGTTTTCAGTTCTTTCCAAAGATTCTCGATTGGATTCAGGTCTGGACTTTGACTTGGCCATTCTACAGTGTGGAATTTATCAGAGGTGAACCATTCCATTGTAGATTTTGCTTTATGGTTTGGATCATTGTCTTGTTGGAAGACAAATCTCCGTCCCAGTACCACATTCCAGCAAGGAGGTGTGAGCTCCTGCTTAGACCAAATGGCCAACAGGATTACGAAGTGTGGAATGTTGTATCTCTGTCCAGGGTGGAGCAGCCCAAGAACTTAAAAGTATTGTAAAAACCTAACTCGGGGTTCGGAGGATGGAATTCCTGCGGGAGCTCTGTCTCTCTGATCCCAGCGCTGTATAGACATCACATGTGCTCAGACTTCCAGTAAACTTTCTGTTGATTTTAAACAGTCCTCTCCTGTCTTCACTTCTTGTGCTTCCAACAAAAGAATCGGGTAATTTCTAACACCACTTCTCCCAGTGCCTGAGGGGATTACTGAGGGTGATGTCTCTCCTCTCCCAACGTTTGAGCAGGTCAATGACAACGCTGCCCCAGTGTGTGGCTGCAGGAACTTCATCACACCCAATAGAAGTGACTTCAAGGGTGTGTTGCCATCTATAAAATGGCAAGTTATGGCCAGGTAAGCATCCATGTTCATAGAGGTCCACATATCCGAGGTCAAACTCACGGCGGTGGCCTACTGGACCTTGGCTTTTGCCTTCTCTTAGTGGTTAATATAATAGTGGTTAACTCTTTTTTAAATGCAGTACTACTGCCATGCTTTATCTGTCACCAAATGCACCTTCCTTGTTGGGAGAACATAGGTTGGGTCTAATTTTGCCACAAAGTCCCTAAATCCTGCGTCCTCCACAATGCTGAATGGCTGTTTCTCTCTTAAGATCATGGACACCAAGGCTTCATCCAGCCCCTCCTTTCTGATTACTGGAAGAGGAAAATTCTTTGTAAATGCAGTATCAATATTATTTTTACTTTGATTGGCACTTTGGTTGCTGTTAAATGTGCTGAGCCCATTCCTCTACTCCTTTGTCACCCATGACTGCAGGCCTGTGCATGGCTCCAACACCATCATCAAGTTTGCAGACGACACCACGATGATCGGCCTCATCAGCAACAACAATGAGTCAGCCTACAGGGAGGAGGCAAAGCACCTGGTTGTGTGGTGTGCTGACAATAACCTGCTCCTTAACACCGACAAGACCAAGGAGCTCATTGTGGACTACAGAAGGGAGAATGGAGGCACACATGACCCCATCCATATTAACCGGATGGTTATTGAACATGTCTCCAGCTTCAAATTCCTGTGAAGCCACATCTCAGAGGATATGTCCTGGACCACCAACACCTGCAGCCTGGTTAAGAAGGCTCACCAGCACCTCTTCTTTCTGAGGACACTGAATAAGAACCACCTGTCTCTAGCCATTGAAGTCTTCCGGTTCTTGTACCATGCTAACTCTGAGAGATGAGGCAGTCCAAGTAGCTTCAATACAGTGCTTATTTATTCAATGAACAGGTAAAAATTAACATTACATGCTCAGGTATCTTGCACCTCCAAACTGCACGCAGGCAGCTGGAAGATGAAAAGACCCTGAACCACAACAGGCCTATACATTTATCTCTTCAGTTGGGCTAGCCCCATTCTACACAGGAACGTCAACCGTGACGTGTCCCTGGTGCCAGCTTTGCAGCTGGCCATGGCAGTAGTCAAAGCATGAAGCAAATCAATGTGTGTGTGTGTGTCTGTTGATTGTGGTGTGTAGCTAAAAACATTCTAACATGACCTCTAGTGACATGTCATGACATTAAACATAAGAAAATATTATGGCTAAGGCTACAGTTATACACATCATAATAATAATGTTAAACATCCTGTCTGCTGACAGTCAAACTTTTCTATCTAGTTATCCTTGACCATATGCACCCTGCAAGAAACTCATGAGAATGACTAAGCATTTAACAGCCTAACTAGACATCCTGACTCTACTAAACATTCCTAATACATACAAGTACCTGACCAATGTATATCTGACTAAAAATACCTAACACCATCCTGGTGAACTTCTACCGCTGTGCCATCAAGAGCATCCTGACCAGTTGTATCACAGTCTGGTATGGAAACTGCTCCGTCTCCGACCGCAAGGTGCAGCAGTGGGTGGTGAAAACTGCCCAATGCATTACAAGTACTCCACTTCCAGTCATTGAGGGTGTCCACAGGGAACGCTGTCTCTGACGTGCTCACAGCATTCTCAAGGATTCCTCTAACCCTGCTCGCAAACCCTTTGACCTCCTACCCTCTGGGAGGCACTTCAGGAGCCTCCGGGCCAAGACCAGTAGACTCAGGAACAGCTTCATCCCCATAGCTGTCTCCTTACTGAACTCTGTCCCCCGTTGACCCCCCCCCCCACAGCTTTCCTCTGTACCACTACACACACACCTCACCCCTTCTCATCTCTCCTCCCAGGACTAATGCAATACATTTCTGTTACCTATAACATTGAAGTGATCTGTTCATTTGCACATACTCTACTCACAGAATACTGCTCTGTATTCATTTCCCCACTGTTCATATGCTGATACTATATATTTATCATTATCCTTGCACTATTTACATCCATTGAACTGTTCACTCATCTAACTTATTGTTGTCTTCTTATTCTGCACTGTTTCATTCCATCTCATCCCATTGCACTAGTGTTCCATAAGCTTAATGTACCTTGTCCATTACTTGTAATTTGAATCCAGTCTGTTTATCTTACTGTAAATATCCATTGTACATATCCATTGGTAAATTAGTTCTGACTGTTGAGACTGTAACACTACGCACTCTGCTATTATTGCACTTCTGGTTAGATTTCATTGCCTTGTACATGTGTAATGACAATAAAGTTGAATCTAAACTAATCTAACTGTGCCTCTCCTCTCACCTCAACACAAGCACATTCATTCATGGCAGGAAAATACCAAACACACCAATGCACAAAAAAGTAAACATGCACTCAAGGAAAACTGCATAACAACTGTGAATGAGGTGATGCAGAAATAGAGAAAATAGAGCCCATTGTCTCTTATTATCAAGGACTAAATGTGCTTAGAACATATGCTTGGAAATAGGCACCACTAAATAAAATATATAAATTGATAAGATAAGAGGTTTAAAGTGGATCCTGTGTTACTCAGTAATTATCACACATCAAATCTGGGGCAGGGTTGATTACCGCTATAGAAAAATTATGCATATTGCAGAGCTATTGAGAGAATTTCGAATGTCCCTAGAGTAACAACAGCTAATTTTTTTGCTGCATTTAGGTTCAACAAATCAGGAATGTTAGTGCCCACTGTCAGATCTATGGGAACTGTGAAACTGGAGATATAATTCAACCTCAAGGTAACCTGGAACAGACAATGCTCATGGGAGAGTTGGATGAAGAGTTTGTAATGGCAGAGACATCATATATTATGGTCACTAGATGTGCCTGTGCTGAGAAATAAGATAAAACTTACAGTATGTCTTCCTCCATGACTAAATGTAAGCCTGCTCCCCTCACTAAGCTTTTTGTTTTGTTGCCATGCTATTTTGTTTTTTTTTCTTGTTGTTTTGTCTCTCCCTGTAGTCCCTGATAATACCTGTCAGTTTACTTTTCCTTTGTTTGCCATATTACCCAAGTTGTCTTGTTTTTCTATCCCTGCCTTTATCATTAAAATCTGTTTTCTTCTTTTAAGTTTGTATTTGGGTTCTAAAACTAAAACATTTACACAGAAATACTGCAATATGCTTCAGTGGGCTGTGGTGGAAGAAGTACTCAGATCCCATACTTAAGTAAAAACAACAGTACAGTAGTGTAAAAATATTTTGCTACAAATAAAAGTCCTGCACTCAAAATGTTGCTTAAGCAAAAGCAAAAGTATTAGCTTCAAAACATACTTAAAGTACTAAAAGTAAAAATATTCATTATGCAGAATGGCACATTTAACATTAATATATGTCAGTGCATTATTGTGTTCATCACACCTTGAAACACCTTGATTGTCAGAGCCAGAAAGTGTGGGTGTTAGTTCTGAGTAACAAGCTAAATAACACGTGAAAAGAGAGGAAAACATGGGCAATGAAACAAAAAAGGGAACTTGCAGTGCTAATGATCCAGATTGAATTTAATTAAAAAAAAAACAGATTGATAGAGTTAGGCAGAGAGAGGCAAAGACATTCAGAGAGAGTGAGCCAGATACAAACAATCACCTACAGCGATGTCAAATTACCCCACTGCCTGGCCGAATGCCCCTGTGCCTCAGATACATGGGTTTGCACCACCTGGGGAACACAGCTTGTAGAAACAAAGAAAGACAGAGATTGGGAATGATGGCACAAGAGCAAAGGGCAGATGGAGATATAGAAACATGAGCATTACAAAGGGCAGCAGTGGGGAAAGTGTGGAAACAGCCAACGGGAATAACAAGACAAAACACTGCACATAGCACAGCATCCTGAGCATATGCTGGGACCATTACAATACACACTGGGATTTGTGCAGCCTGACCCTTGCATGCTGGAAAGAGGGATGCATATTCTACATGGCTGCCTCCTCTGGGGAACACAGCTTTCAAAGCAAAGATAAGAAGAGAATGTTCACTCATGTAACATGCTCCATATATGGGAGAGCAAATATGGAGGTACATGGCTTGTATGGCAGAAAGACACAAGGTGAAACAGGCACCTACAGCTGGAAATCTTTTTGATATGCTGCTTTCAGGGGCACAGCCATAGGGGTAAGCCAAAGATGCAGCAACAACAAAGGAGTAGAAAGCAGAGTACAGATGGAGAGAAGAGACAGAAGGAAGCAAGGAAAGATGGAGGGGGAGCAGAAGGAAGAAGTGAAAAATGAAGACATGAGTACAAAGGGGATAACTGGGCTGTGAAAAGAGGGAACTTGTATTGTGAACATGTGCTGCTTCTCCCTGCACTGGCTCATCAAAAGATAGCAGGTTCTGATCTAGGGTCTGAATGCGTAGTGTTAGGTATTTTTTAGTCAG
>NW_018128380.1:0-4827 GCF_001952655.1 Monopterus albus
GAACATAAGTCAATCATATTAAACCACCTCACCTCGGGTGGAACATTCAGCCACAATGCGTGTAAATTTGGAACTTCAGTTTAAAATGCACTACAACCTCAAATAAAGATCTATGACAATTAACACACTACTTAGATAATGTAAAAAATGTATCACTTGATACTTACTTTTTTCTACTGTCATTACTGGCAAGATTGAAGTATTACTGCATAAATTTTTGCTATATAGTCATTGAGCCTATATGTTTTAGCCCATAGTCTATATTTACCACAAAACATGTGAAAAACTTTTCCCTTTTTATTACAGCTACCCATTTCTCTATCATGATAAGAAAAAATTATATTTTAGCCTTCTGTTTCTTAAACCAAATATGTGACTGTACTTTAAGCTTAGTTTTAAAATATTGAAGAGTGCAGTGAATTTGACAGACAGGGAGTGAGGCCTCTTGACAGATCATCAATAATAAGTTCATTCACCTTCTAACTAAATTTATAAAGGTGTTATCCACATCCAGACCAATACACCATGGCCTAGGCTTTTCTCCTTCTTTGTCCTTTGCCCCACAGTCATTTGGTTTTGTGCAGCCAGAACCACGATGTCACATTCCAGACGCCAGCACTTGCAGCTCAACAGTCTCCTTCCTTGCTCTGGAACTGCAGGGAATCGAGTTTAAAAAAGTCAGCATGACTCACACTGTCTCTATTATTGTCCCAGCGATGAATACTTAAGAGGGGGGACTCCGCCCTTTGTTCATAGGTCCCCATGCCCCAGGGTTGCCCTGTTTCCCCTGGGCAGGTCTGCCACAAGACCACTCGGGACATCTGTCTCACAGTGGAAGCCCCTTGCTCTGTGGCCTGCAGGAAATCTTCTTCCAGCCCACCCCCCCGGCTGTGTGTATATCAGCAGGGGGATGACGACGGCAGGCACTCGAGATGGAGTGGGTCCGGCTGGCTCGACAGGAGTCACAGGCACAGGCACCTTTTCCTTCCATCTTTTTTATAAGCCGGGGAACAAAGCACCCCTTCACATTGGTGTGACATTGGATGAACAGAATGGGGGAGTTTGGGTGTAGCTCCCCCTTGGTCATAACTCACCTCAGCTTCCGGCTTTGGTCGGGGGGGAGGCACCAGTTTAGTGTCAGATGGAGCAGAGCAGAGCACCTCCCCTTTTGCCACCTCACCACACTCATGGTCTGTCTTTATCTCTTCTTCCTGTACAAACTTCACAATCTGATTATGAATCTCATTTAAACGTCTAGGATTTTGACCAGAAAGCTTTAATGCTTTCAAATATATGTCAAGTAAATCAACAATTTCATCTTCCAGCTGCTCAAACCTGGCAGCCTCCGCCAGTTCATCAGCGGATTCTCTACCATACTGGGCTGTTTTTTCACTCATCATTTCAGCATGGCTACTAAATAATTGCAAGACAGCAAGTTCTCGTTCACGTTTGCAAACACGCTTTGCAGATTTATCTTATAATTAATTATCAGCATTTTCATCTCAGCACACAAATGTTTATCAAATGTTCCGTCTCAGGGTCAGAATACCGACAAGTGTTGCGTTCTCCTGTTCCACTTTTGAGATAATCTATAAATTTCCTCCACCAGCAACGGATTTTTATTCCCAATCACTATGACTGGAGATGTGTTTATCACTTCAGACGCCATGACTCTTTCTTATGCAGTTATGTCTTTCACAATACACCTGTTTTTGACTATGATCAACTAAAGTGGAGTAATGCATAAATGTAAAACATGCAACTAACTAAGTAATCTGGTAGTTAGGGAACAGAGAACAGAATCACTCCTCCTGCAATGGGATAGGTACAGTATTAAATAAGAAGATTATCACAGCGCCAGTCAGTCTTAGTCACAGGGTCCAGTCAGTCAGAGTCCCCCCGGCCGGGTCTAAGCTCACTCTCACAACCGCTGCACCATCCTTAATTCTTCCTCTCTAACCCAGCTATCCTAGCCTTTATCTGCTCGCAGTTACACAGCCTTCTATGGCCTGAGCCAGAGACACGGTCTCATGCCAGCTCCACACCCCTTCTTCCGAGCATTGTCTAAGATGTCCAGTCACTGTCATGAACCCGAATCGATCTATGGGAGAGGGCAGTAAAATAAAACTAGTCAGGAAAGTATCAGGAGCATCATTATTACTTTCTTCAGTTCTTAACATTTCATTTCCAGAATTAGAGGCAAAACCAAACAGCACTTTAATAGAGATTAAAGTCGCACTGCTACTGTAGCTAAGCTGAGCAGAAAAGAGAAGTAGAGTCCTGCATAAGTAGAGTCCTGAATCTGACTCATTGACATCAGACAACACAGGAGGAAAGGAGATTTACTGTATCTACTAAGTAATTTGCATAAGAAAAGAAACTTTAACAAACACAATATTTCTAGAAATATGAAGCTGAGATCAAGCAAAATAGGTCTTGGTGAGTTTTTTATTATTGTTCTGACTGATCCACTGGACTCAGACTGACCAGAGGGATCCCAGTCCCTGCTGGAGTCAGTCACAGCATTTCCATAGAGCCACTTTGCATCAGCAGCACCATGCTCCAGTGCTTTGAGAGAGTTTATAGTCCTGAGAGTTGAACCCTGGAGGACTGACAGCTGTCCTTCATGACAACAGGAACCACAGAAATCCTCCTCATCAGAAACATGACTCTGATCTCCGTCCTCATCTGGACTCTCCTCTGCTGCTGCTTCACAGGTAAAGTCCAGAGAATCCAGCTCCTCTCCTCTATGAACATCCGTCCCTCTGAAATGAAGCCGACAAAACCACCACGCTGCTTTATGTGTTTGTCTCTGTGTCCTCAGAGTCCAGAGGCCAGGTCACAGTGACTCAGCCTGGAGCTGTCAGCTCTGCTCTGGGAGCCTCCGTCACCATCAGCTGTAGGGTCAGTCAGAACGTTCATAATGGGAACTGGTTAGCCTGGTACCGACAGAGAGATGGAGAAGCTCCTAAACTCCTCATTTACTATGTGAGCACTCGAGCATCAGGGACTCCAAGTCGTTTTACAGGCAGTGGATCAAACTCTGACTTCACTCTGACCATCAGTGGAGTCCAGGCTGAAGATGCAGCAGTTTATTATTGTCAGAGTCTCCACTACATCAACAATCAGTGGTTGTTCACACAGTGAAAAAGTGTCGTACAAAAACCTCCCTCAGTCAGACTGAACAGAAACTGAAGTGACTGCTGCAGCTGGAAGCTACTGCACGGACTGATACACTTCACTGAGGACACACCAGTAGTTAGTAAAACAATATACAGGTCAATCACTGTATCTGCTATAATCAGTTACATCTATATTAATACAAATAAGCTTATGTTGTGGAAAACTGACATGGACCAGTGTAATAATAATAATAATAAACTTTATTTCTGTAGCACTCAACAACTCGTAGGAGCCCTGAGTGCTGCACAACAGAACAAGACTACAGACAAGTAAAATCCTAAATCAAAAATAAGACTGCAAACATAAAAACAACAAATAAATAGAAACCAGAGGAGACCCAGAGCAAATTTAAGAAAATATACAAATACACGTTAACATACCCCTGAATGGAAAGAGCCAGTTTATGCCTCAAAAGCCTGCCTAACGAAAACAGAATAGTTTACAAAGCTTTTGCAGCATCTTTTATACTCTATCACCATACACATCACTGTATTTGCACCTATAGACATCAGACTTGTCACCCCTTCAGAAGCTATACAAACACAAGAAATATATTTAATGAACATATGAGTGACCTAATGGCTGCATACCACATGATGACTGACACTAAGAATGAGCACACAATACCTTTATGACACATCTCTGCTTAATGACACTTCCAAACATCATAAACATGTCAAAAACATAATTTGTGTAATAAAACATTACAGGCAACATATCACTTTGTCATACAAATATGTCTACCTCATCAAAAGGTGACAAGCAAACACATTAATTTATGTAAGAGAATAGTTTTTATGGATTCACTTTAAGTTCATGTGAGCTGAACAATGAGCTTATATAAGTTGGTCAAGATGTTTCCTGTTTTTGGCTAGATCTTAGGGTGGTCTCCTAAAAACTGGAGACAGGAAGCTAAGCTCGGAAATTGACGTAACAGCCTAAGAAAAGCTAAAAAGAGTGAAGTTGAAGGGGTTAGAATAAGAAGAGAGGATGAGAATGCTACCGTGAAAGTGTACCGTAGACCTGGCCGGGGGGTAGGGGGAACAAACTCGGGACTGACTGGACGGGCTCTGACTGACTGGACCCCTGACTGTACCTCGTGACCAATAATGACTGACTGGCGCTCTGAACATGTGAACTTGTGAACATTATTTGACATTGTGTCCATGTTGGCTTAAATCTTAAATGTTCAAACTGAACAAATTCCATCTGCTGAGGAAGGCCATGTAATTTAATTAAAAGCTCCAGAGCAGCTACTCAACAGGCGCAGTGTTGAAATAGTTTGGATTGTAAAGCATGAACTTTTAACCTCAACTTTTAAGTCAACATAGACAAAACATCCTTAAAGTGCAACACCGACACCTTCAGAAAACTCACATCGCTGCTCACAGCTGTTACTAAATGGACTTGAGACAAAGAAATTGGTCCAACACTGACTGATGATGATGTCCATGATTTCTGTCCACACGTCCAAAAGGTTCTGGTTGGAGTTTCATAAACATGATGTCTGAGATCCTTGGCTTCAGCATCAACTCATCCTTCATCATCCTTTACTCAGTAGAATCTCCACTACAAAAATGTCAGCGTGACAAAACTGCATTAATATTCCATCCATCCATCCATCCATTTTCTTCCGCTTATCCG
>NW_018128380.1:6265-8796 GCF_001952655.1 Monopterus albus
TGTCAACCAAGACAGCCCAACAACATCCAGAGACTTAAGGTACTCAGGGCGGATCTTATCCACCCCGGTGCCTTGCCACCGAGAAGCTTCTTGACTAACTCAGTGCATTAATATTAATTATCTCTAATCACTATTAACATAGGTTATATTACCAAATGGGAAAGATGGAATAAAACTCTCTGAAAATCATTGAATCGCTTTCCATCTCCTTGCAGATGTTGGTTTAAAATTTAAAATCTGAGTTATGTTAAATGACTTTATGCTGATGTCACACCACTGTTTATTTCTAACCTTGGAAATCATTCATTTATATTTTGATAAATAAAATATGGATCTTCCTCCAGGGCAGTGATAGTAAGACCAGAGAGCTCAGTGATTTTCAGCAGAAAATTTCTCACTCTGGATATTACCAAAACTATTTATTATAAGTAAAAGAGGTGTGACTGTAGGAGAATATTCACAGTCTTAAAACTATTAAAGATCTCTAGAAGAAATGTTACTATTTTAATTTTGTGCACTAACCAACGTTCTTAACATATAGTGTTTTTTCCTAAGAAAGTGAGTCAACAGACATAACTGCTATAATATGGGTAAATTTTTATTGTACTCAACTTCTGAAACCGTGAGCATTAGCAACAACAAGTTAACAGTGAAACATAATGAGAGACAGAGACAGGCAGGCAGAGATTGTGCAGGCTGAGAGCAGTAGAAACATCCCATCGAGTCAGGTCAGTAACACTGGTCTCTCCTCAGAGGCTCTGAGACTGGAGTCTGGGAGCCCCTGGTGGCCTCACAGAGCTCATTTTCCACCACTGCGCATTTTCCGCCACTGGTCTGCAGGGATCCTCGGGGTGCTGCTCCAGCTGTAGCGCCCATCCTTCTCCAGCACTATGGGGCTACTGGTCTCCTCCCAGCTGTTGCTGCCACTGATGTTTGTGCTGCTGCTGCCGTCCGCCTTCCAAGCCAGAGTCCAGTCTGAGGGGAAGCCCTTGTTGGTCAGGCACATAAGTGTGGCCTTCCCCTGCCACAGCTCCTCGCTGGAGGGGGTCAGCACCATCAAGATGCAGATTTCCATACAATATAACAAAAGGGGGAACATACTGAAATATCAAAACCTCTTCATTTAGACAAAAATACTGATTGGATGTCAATGCAGTGTGGACAAGCAGAATGTGAGGGAAGACTCTTTACTGAACTCTTCACCCATTCTTCGTCACAGGTAACTGTGTATTATCAACATTTCCCGATGGAAGAAATCAGGTTATAAAGCACACAGAGTAATTGAGCAAACATAACTACATGACTAATGAATTTTTTGTAAGTGTAGGAGATCAAGGGGGTTAAAGGATTAGAGGAAGCCTTATTCTCATGCTGGTAGTTTATAGATTTGTTTGAGACCATTTCAGTTATCATAATTGCTATATTTTACTTACTTTACTTACTATAGTTTTAATTATTTTACTTCATTGTTTATTTCTTTTTTTTTTTTATTTGTTATATTTATTTCATTTGATTTTAATGTTTGTTAGCTTACTTCCATTTATTCATCATTACTGGTTATACTTGCTCAGTAATGCTGTGAACAAGGCTGACTGAAAATCACCTGTTAAGTGTAAAGAATGACCGAGGGTGACCTTCAACATGGAAGATTGACCGTAAAATGACCCTAGCATCTGAGAGTAAGGCGAGAGTGTTTATCAGTCTGTTATTTGGCTGGCTGCTCAGATTTGAGGCCCACACTGGAAGGCGGCAGGGGGGCACTTGTTGTAACTCGGAGAGGGACAGATAGAAAGAGCCTTTACTGTTTTTAAGAAGTTTAATGTCATTGTCAGAATTATTCATTTGTTGATTTGTTGAACAACTGACAGTACATAGAGGTAGATGCTGGCTTGTTATGGGGGTGCCAGGTTAATGATGTGTAGATGTCATCCTATGACAGGCTAATGTGTTTGCTTGTCACCTTTTGATGAGGTAGACATATTTGTATGACAAAGTGATATGTTGCCTGTAATGTTTTATTACACAAATTATGTTTTTGACATGTTTATGATGTTTGGAAGTGTCATTAAGCAGAGATGTGTCATAAAGGTATTGTGTGCTCACTCTTAGTGTCAGTCATCATGTGGTATGCAGCCATTATGTCACTCATATGTTCATGAGCTGTAGGGTCTTATATAGACAGGTGTGTGGCTTTCCTAATCACGTCCAATCAGTATAATCAAACACAGCTGGACTCAAATGAAGGTGTAGAACCATCTCAGGGATGATCAGAAGAAATGGACAGCACCTAAGTTAAATATATGAGTGTCACAGCAAAGGATCTGAATACTTATGACCATGTGATATTTCAGTTTTTCTTTTTTAATAAATCTGCAAAAATGTCAAAAATTCTGTGTTTTTCTGTCAATATGGGGTGCTGTGTGTACATTAATGAGGAAAAAAATGAACTTAAATGATTTTAGCATATGGCTGCAATATAACAAAGAGTGAAAAATTTAAGGGGGTCTGAATACTTTCCGTACCCACTGTAT
>NW_018128380.1:9201-13428 GCF_001952655.1 Monopterus albus
TTTGTCGGCTTCATTTCAGAGGGACGGATGTTCATAGAGGAGAGGAGCTGGATTCTCTGGACTTTACCTGTGAAGCAGCAGCAGAGGAGAGTCCAGATGAGGATGGAGATCAGAGTCATGTTTCTGATGAGGAGGATTTCTGTGGCTCCTGTTGTCATGAAGGACAGCTGTCAGTCCTCCAGGGTTCAACTCTCAGGACTATAAGATTTTGGATCTTCACTATCAGTTATCATTACATCATCCTACTGCCTGCTCTGCCATGGACCTGCTCATCTGACCTACTATCTCCTGCACTCTCTCCTGCTGCCCTGGACTGTTTCTTCTGCCTGCGGTGCTCACCTGCTGAGAGCCGGCGCAGTCAGCTAATCAGCAAGCTGCGTCCCACCTTCAACCCCGGGTTGCAACACCAGCAGTACAGTCCACCCAGCGCTCCCAGCTGCCCCGCGACCGGTGGATGAAACCAGCTCTGTCACTTCTCCTCTATACACTCATTAAATGCACTTACCTTGTCAAGCCTGAATCTGAGTCCTGCATTCCTTTTGAGTCTACGCACGCACTACGTACGGCGTGCCGTAACAGTGAGTGAAATCAGTCCCTGATCCACTTCCACTAAAACGATCAGAAACTCTAATCTGACATGATTGAGCATTATAAATTAAGAGTTTAGGAGCTTCTCCAGGTTTCTGAAGGTACCAGTGGAGGTTGTTACTAACACTTGTACTGGCTTTACACCGGATGTTGACAGTCTGTCCTGGAGCAACAGACTGAGCTCCTGGAGACTGAGTCAGGATGATTTGTCCTGATGAACCTGTAAAACATGACAAAGAGGAGAAGGGTTACTGAGACAAATCCAGCTTGGAGAAAGACCATCAGCATCCAAACAGAAGAGGATCATTTCTTTAACATGGAGAACAGATGGAAGAAGGTCAGTGCTGCTTGTTTCAGTGTTTCTCCATCAGAGCAGAACATCACTGTGGTGAACCTGGTCACATCCTGAAGCCACGTTCTCAGAAGAGAGTCTCACCGTGAACGAGGAGCCCCAGGGCGGCCAGCAGTAGAGTCAGAGACATCATCACGGTGCTGCTGGTGTGTCAGTGGCTCTGAAAGGCCTGGACAGCCACTGATCAACACTGGCCTCTTAACGGCTGGGAGCACAGAGGCAGGACACATATGCAAACACACACAGTGGCTCAGCTGCAGCTGTTCTCAGCGTGTCGGCCTGTTTCCCTTCAGTACTGTTAGTACTCACTACTTAAATTTAAATCATTCAGACATAATGAAGTGAATATCTGCTGGTGAGAAACTGAGTTTCCAGACACAGTTAGAAAAGCTGCGGTGCACAATGGTTGATAATTTTACTCAACAATGCGCAAAATGTGATTTGAAAAGGCCCAAGTCCAATCTACTTTTATATCTAAATGTAGAGTTTTTGATATTAAATGTTAAGACAGTTGGTCTGGAAGTGGAATCAAAGCCATGATAAAACAAGAAACTGAAATGGGAAAAGAGAAGAATAGTTTTTGTTGATACTTTTTAAATCAGACATGAGGAAAAGTGTTTCCATCTTTCTCAAAGATCCGTCTTAATTTAAAACAGGGCCATCAATACAATTTGTCAAACTGATATTGTGACAAAATGATAAATGTATGTGACATGGATAAGAAGACAGACTGTTAGTTTGACTCCATGGCCAGTACATATTGTGGCTCTCAGACCATCTTTATTGATAAATATAATGTGAAATGTAGAATGATTCAATCTTGTTTGCTGACACTGTTTGTGTGTGTGTGTGTGTGTCCTCAGTGAAGTGTATCAGTCTGTGCAGTAGCTTCCAGCTGCAGCAGTCACTTCAGTTTCTGTTCAGTCTGACTGAGGGAGGTTTTTGTACGACACTTTTTCACTGTGTGAACAACCACAGACTGTTGATGTTGTGGACACTCTGACAGTAGTAAACTGCTGCATCTTCAGCCTGGACTCCACTGATGGTCAGAGTGAAGTCAGAGTTTGATCCACTGCCTGTAAAACGACTTGGAGTCCCTGATGCTCGAGTGTTAGCATTGTAAATGAGGAGTTTAGGAGTTTGTCCATCTCTTTGTTGGTACCAGTGTAAACGGTTCCCACTATAAACATTCTGACTGGTCTTACAGTTGATGGTGATGGAGGCTCCCAGAGCAGAGCTGACAGCTCCAGGCTGAGTCACTGTGACCTGGCCTCTGGACTCTGAGGACACAGAGACAAACACATAAAGCAGCGTCACGGTTTTGTCGGCTTCATTTCAGAGGGACGGATGTTCATAGAGGAGAGGAGCTGGATTCTCTGGACTTTACCTGTGAAGCAGCAGCAGAGGAGAGTCCAGATGAGGACGGAGATCAGAGTCATGTTTCTGATGAGGAGGATTTCTGTGGCTCCTGTTGTCATGAAGGACAGCTGTCAGTCCTCCAGGGTTCAACTCTCAGGACTATAAACTCTCCCAGAGCACTGGAGCATGGTGCTGCTGATGCAAAGTGGCTCTATGGAAATGCTCTGACTGAGTCCAGCAGGGACTGGGATCCCTCTGGTCAGCCTGGGATCAGTGGATCAGTCAGAATTAACACCATCATAAACTCAGAGTGTGTGTCAGTGACATCTTTTTATACAGCAAATGTCCTCATTTTCCTATTTTAAGTTTTTAATTAGTCACAATTTAATTTGTCCTTTTATTGACAATGAACAGTGCTGGAATTCAGACCCTTCTTAGTTTGGGTTTAAGTGTCATTCACATTGAAGCTTGTTTTGATAACCTCTATCACTGACAGAAGATCAGTTTACACCAGAAGTATTAACTCATAGAACAAACAGGCAAACAATGAAATTCTCTTTTATTGAAGCATGAGACAGATCAGTAAATACAGTATATCAGAATCCTCAAAGATCAAATTACACTTCAGTTTCAAGGTGCCTCCACATACAGTGAACAGGAGACATTTTAGAAAAACCCAAAGTAAGTTCACTTTTTATTTTATTCACTTTGTTCTACAGAGCAGTGTCATGACCCCAACTCGATCTAGTGGAGAGGGCAGTAAAATAAAACTAGTCAGGAAAGTATCAGCAGCATCATTTTTACTTTTTTCAGTCCCTAACATTTCATTTTCAGAATTAGAGGCAAAACCAAACAGCACTTTAATAGAGATTAAAGTCGCACTGCTACTGTAGCTAAGCTGAGAAGAAAAGAGAAGTAGAGTCCTGAATCTGACTCACTGACATCAGACAACAGAGGAGAAAAGGAGAGTTATTGTACACCGGCCAGCCATAACATTATGACCACCTGCCTAATACTGTTTACATAGGAGTCAATGTGGCAGTTGGTTGGCCCTTGTGACACTCTGCAGCTCACTGTGCATCATCTGTAAATCCATTTGCTTCCACAGTTGTACTGTCAGGAAGAGCACAGATGTGCCTACAATTCAGTGAAAAACTTATGTAAAAGGAGTAAAAACTGTGGTCGTGAGGACGAGTTAGAGAGATTTTTTTAGACGAATTCAATAGCTTCACCACTACAACCCCTGACTTTTTCTCTTCACAGCCCCGACCACACCTGACTCTGGGTTTGAGGTCTTTGAGTCAGCATCACTGATTCGAGTTCAGCGTCATGGGCGGGGCTGTGTGCTGCGCTGTGATAGGGCAAGGCTGTGGAGCTACTAAATATTGAGTTTTACACTTGGCGAGACATTTAACATTTACATTTACATTAACATTTAACATTTACATTTAGATTTGTCACATTCAGCTAAATGTGAGAAAACTAGTGTAAGTGCAATTTTTACATTCGGCGCCCCATAGATCGGTATAAGTCAGGCACACACCAGTGAAGAGCCCCTTATCTTTTCAAAAACACTCAAAGTGTCTTTAGCCTGAAGCAAGGCATAGGATTTATTGCAAAAGGTCACAAAAAGCAATATCTCTGTCCCTTCTGGACTCAGAGTATTTCCATAGAGCCACTTTGCATCAGCAGCACCATGCTCCAGTGCTTTGAGAGAGTTTATAGTCCTGAGAGTTGAACCCTGGAGGACTGACAGCTGTCCTTCATGACAACAGGAACCACAGAAATCCTCCTCATCAGAAACATGACTCTGATCTCCGTCCTCATCTGGACTCTCCTCTGCTGCTGCTTCACAGGTAAAGTCCAGAGAATCCAGCTCCTCTCCTCTATGAACATCCGTCCCTCTGAAATGAAGCCGACAAAACCAC
>NW_018128380.1:14594-19855 GCF_001952655.1 Monopterus albus
ACCCTGACATTTAATAAAGTTGAAATAAATTTTTTTTTTTTTTTTTTTTTTTTTACAATTCAAAGCATTTTGCTGTTCAGACAGATTTCACAAAGGACAATAATGTTCTTTGCATCTTTGACAGAAATAAAGTCAATGTAATGACGGTATGCCTCTCACCTCACCCCTGCTCACCCCTGACTTTCCTTTAGCTCACCTACTCTCCAATCTGTCCATTCATATCTTACATCTAACTAAACATAACATACAGTACATGTACTGTATATGTCATCCGGTCCTGTAGTTTTAGGGCTGAGATGGATTCCCAGCACCTAAGAAGACTGTAATGATAAGTAAAATAGTAGATTTAGGAGGTAACTACCTCAGTATATACAGTGGGTACGGAAAGTATTCAGACCCCCTTAAATTTTTCACTCTTTGTTATATTGCAGCCATATGCTAAAATCATTTAAGTTCATTTTTTTCCTCATTAATGTACACACAGCACCCCATATTGACAGAAAAACACAGAATTTTTGACATTTTTGCAGATTTATTAAAAAAGAAAAACTGAAATATCACATGGTCATAAGTATTCAGATCCTTTGCTGTGACACTCATATATTTAACTTAGGTGCTGTCCATTTCTTCTGATCATCCCTGAGATGGTTCTACACCTTCATTTGAGTCCAGCTGTGTTTGATTATACTGATTGGACGTGATTAGGAAAGCCACACACCTGTCTATATAAGACCCTACAGCTCATGAACATATGAGTGACATAATGGCTGCATACCACATGATGACTGACACTAAGAGTGAGCACACAATACCTTTATGACACATCTCTGCTTAATGACACTTCCAAACATCATAAACATGTCAAAAACATAATTTGTGTAATAAAACATTACAGGCAACATATCACTTTGTCATACAAATATGTCTACCTCATCAAAAGGTGACAAGCAAACACATTAGCCTGTCATAGGATGACATCTACACATCATTAACCTGGCACCCCCATAACAAGCCAGCATCTACCTCTATGTACTGTCAGTTGTTCAACAAATCAACAAATGAATAATTCTGACAATGACATTAAACTTCTTAAAAACAGTAAAGGCTCTTTCTATCTGTCCCTCTCCGAGTTACAACAAGTGCCCCCCTGCCGCCTTCCAGTGTGGGCCTCAAATCTGAGCAGCCAGCCAAATAACAGACTGATAAACACTCTCGCCTTACTCTCAGATGCTAGGGTCATTTTACGGTCAATCTTCCATGTTGAAGGTCACCCTCGGTCATTCTTTACACTTAACAGGTGATTTTCAGTCAGCCTTGTTCACAGCATTACTGAGCAAGTATAACCAGTAATGATGAATAAATGGAAGTAAGCTAACAAACATTAAAATCAAATGAAATAAATATAACAAATAAAAAAAAAAGAAATAAACAATGAAGTAAAATAATTAAAACTATAGCAAGTAAATTAAGTCAAGTATAGCAATTATGATAACTGAAATGGTCTCAAACAAATTAGAAATTATCAACATAAGAATAAAGCTTCCTCTAATCCTTAAAACCCTATCAACCCGAGAGCCCCCTGTACAGGGGGCTGTCGGGCTTAACGGAAAATACAGGAATGCTATGCGAGTTGTGATAGCCGACCCCCAACAATGTATGCATCAAAATGTTCAGCGAAACCTCGGCTACAACGTCATATAAACCATTTTTCCACACAATAAACACAGCAAAAGCAATAAAGCACAATAAAGCAACATCTCAGGTCACCTAGGGGGCGCTGTGCCAGGCATACGATTCATATTTTGTAATATTTTACCGACTATAATCCATCAAAACACCGCTAGCTCAAAACAAAGCACACCGGCTCAAATAAAACATACAGTAAGAAAATGATAAATGACAAATGATATCTGATACTGTATATACAATACATGATATATATATACAATAAATATATTTTGAGAATTTGAAACTGTTGAAGTCATCTTTGTTTTTGCTATTATCAGAAAGTGGTTTTTACAAACACATTAAGTTTGCTGAGTTTGTTTGTTTCAGACTCACAGAGCCGTGTCTCTGCAGTCAGAAGTTTTTGTACGACGATTCAGTGAGTTTGTATCACTGTGGTACACGTTCGGTGGAGGAACCAGACTGGAGGTTGGAAGTAAGTCAAATATTTCTTTTTTTCATGAGTTGTTTTCTTGTGTATTTAAATTACACTATTTTTAACAGATATACAGTTTTTGTGTTAAGTTCTTATGTAGTAGTTTGTAGAAAGTAAGAAATACATCTTTATTTATTAAAACAGAACAAAAACAACAAAGGAACATTGTAATGACTAAAATAATGAGGTAGAGGATAAATCATTGTTTCCAAATTTATTGGTAAAGTTGCATTTTAGTGCTTGTAGGTTTAGTTCAGTCTGACAGTTTGTATCACTGTGGTGGACTTTTGGTGGAGGAACCAGACTGGAGGTTGGAAGTAAGTTTCAGCACAACTAAATACTGTACAATGTTGCAAAATAATATTTTTATTAGGCTTTTAATTGTCTGCAGCAGTTAAATTCCTATTTATTTTTATTTACAACACTTTTATCTATAGTTTCTTTTCATCATTTCAACAATGGAATGACCTCAGAGCAGCTTTGCTAAACTTCTTTTGTCGTGCTAAGATATAAAGTGTGAAAAAAACTTTCAATCAAATTTTGAAAATGTTTCTAAAGATGAATTTTAAATTTTCTACCACCATAAAAACAGCTGTAACAACATAGAATAGAATTTAGTGACTCATTGAAAAATGAAATTGTTGCCATATTGCTTCTTGTTGTAACGTGCTGTATATTGTTTATGGTTTTTAAATGACTTGAAGAGGTTCCTGATGATTATCATCAATTTTTTTCTTTTTATTTCTGTTTCCACCAAATGTTTTAAAATAATGTGTAGTTAAGAAACTTGATTCAGTTAAGAAAGTTGAAACTGTGATGATTGTGTCAGTGCTGATGTGCATGAGCAGCTTCTCAGAGGGAAGTGAAACAATGTGTGAGTGAGTGACTGGTGGAGCAGAAACACCATCTGACAGAAACTCCTTAAAGGACAAAATCCACTCTCACACAGTAAAGGTGTCCAGGTGTCTGCTGTTTGATTGCCAGCTGTGTGGTCTCTGTCCTCTAAGCTGATTGGTGTCTCCTAGGTGATGCCCGTCCCACCCTGATGGTGCTGGCCCCCTCCAACTTGGAGCTGCAGCAGGGGAAGGCCACGCTCATGTGTCTGGCCAACAAGGGCTTCCCCTCAGACTGGAGTCTGGCCTGGACAGGACTCCCAGACTCCGGTATCAGAGACTCTGAGGACAGACCAGTGTTCCCACTACTCATCTGACTCACTGGGAATCTGCTAATGGTTTTACTCTGCTACTGCTCTCAGTCTGACCTCTGTGACACTGTCTCTGTCTTTTCAGAGTAAAAGATTTGCATAGCGATAATTTCCTGCTCATAATGACACTGACACTGTCAACATTTTTAGATAATAAAGTTTGTCTTCAAATCAACAGTGTTTCCGTGGATGTGTTTAGTTTAACAGATATTTATTTAAAATTTACAAGTTATTACTGAAGTGCTAGAAAAGAACAGAGGCCAAGATTTTCTAGAGAAAATATGATTAAAATATTTGATTAATATTAAATATGTAACTTGCTGATTGGTAGTATCTCTTTTGCTAAAATCAGAGTTTTTGTGGTTGCAACAAAAGTGGTTGTACCTTATAACTGTAGGCAATAACAATGAAGGATGATACAGCATGTTGAAGTCATCTTTATCTCAATCCACAGACTGAACAGTAGTTTTAGCAACATTAATACTTTCATATTTCTATCCAAACATACATTATCTATACTGCTTATCCTGAATGGGGGGGGGTCAGTGCGGTGGGTAGAGCAGTCGTTTCCCATCCAGAAGGTTCAAGGGTCAAGGGTCGTTCAAATCTCGGTGCCTGCAGTCGACATGTCGAAGTGTCCTTGGGCAAGACATTGAACCCCCCGCTGCTCCTGGTGGTTAGAGCCATCGGTTGAGTTGGCGCCGCAGATGGCTGCCTCGGTTCTGTACCGGAAACAAATTCCTTGTGTGTGTAACATACTTGGCTAAGGGGGGGCTGGAGCCAATCCCAGCTGGTACAGAGCAAGAGGCGGGGTCCACCCTGAACAAGTCGCCAGTCTATCACAGGGTAAACACTTAGAGACAGACAACCACCACACAGTGTTATGTAATGGTGGCATAAAAATGCCTGCACAGTTAGGACAAGAGAAGAAAATCAATTCAGACACAAAGAAAAGTTATTCCAACTTTCAAAATGATCTGTATTTACTTTAACATCAAGGACATATTTGAAAGTCAACTACTTTTCTCAGTTTGTTCAATTCTAAACAGAGTGAGAAGCTGGGCAGCCTGTTTTAAGTTGTGATCTGATTCTTAACTTAAAAGGGGGATGCATTTTGTGATGTATAACAGGATGTCATTGGTATACAATCTGACTTTATGATCATGTGAATTTCCAGAAAGAAGTAACCAAAGTAAAGAGTTATGGGGAAATAACTTAGCTATGTCTAATGACTCCTTGTAAGTGTTTTTGTTTTTATATATATATATACACATTGTAATGTATAGTGATTGACCTATATATTGTTTTAATAACTACTGGTGTCTCCTCAGTGTATCAGTCTGTGCAGTAGCTTCCAGCTGCAGCAGTCAGTTCAGTTTCTGATCAGTCTGACTGAGGGAGGTTTTTGTATGCCTCTTTTTTACTGTGTTAACACATACTGACTGTTGATAACATGGAAACTCTGACAGTAGTAAACTGCTGCATCTTCAGCCTGGACTCCACTGATGGTCAGAGTGAAGTCAGAGTTTGATCCACTGCCTGTAAAACGACTTGGAGTCCCTGATGCTCGAGTGCTCGCCAGGTAAATGAGGAGTTTAGGAGCTTCTCCATTTCTCTGTTGATACCAGTGTTGGTACCCATTGTACTTCTGTGGACTCTAGGAACTACAAATAAACTTAGACTTTGAGAGTGAAGTGCTCAGTTGGGATGGTAGGGCTCTATGAGGTCTTTAAGATATGATGGAGCCTTGTCATTAATACAATGGATGGCCAGGTTTACGGTCCCCTCCGAATAAACACAGGAAGAATAAATCACACACTGATCTCACTGTGATTTCATAGGTGCAGTGTTTGCGCTGTCCTCAACAGCTGATGGATAACAACACGTCATCAATGC
>NW_018128380.1:20938-22092 GCF_001952655.1 Monopterus albus
TGTTAGATAGTGTAATCAGGGAAGCAAAACTAGAGTGAGGAAAAGGAAGAGAGGAAGGTGCAGCCGGGCAAACCTGACACTGAGTCCGTACAGCATCACTATTTTGCTGTTTAGGTCCAGTGTGGGGTTGATATTTATATCATATTTTATGTTATATCATAATGATATTCACAACTGATTTACTTTATTGTCTGTTATATATGTTTTAAACTGATGTACTGTAAGGGTGTGTTTCCTCACAGTTAGTGTTTGAAAATAGTTTGATCTTTTCACTGAAAGTCACCCAGATGCTCCTTTACCATGAGCTAAATTTATAAATACATTTTTACAGTACAACTTCAGATCTTTAAACTACAAACACATTCATTATTTAAAATATAAAACAGAATATAATCTGCTAAACCAACTGTAAAAAAAACTTGAATTCATTTTTCAGTTTATATACACATACGGTAGAGTGAATGAAACAAGACAACCTCTAATATGATTAAATGAAAGTAAGTGACTAAGTCAAAGTAATAACTAAATGAAAGTAAAAGTCATGGCACCATGTGTCTTTTGCTAAAGCTGTTCTTACTGAACAACTGGACTGATTTTTAGTTTAGTTTGTTTGACTAAAATCTAACTTTTATACTTTTTAATAGCATCATTATTACTGAGTTGGAATGCTTTGAATTAAATACTTACATTTAGTTTCTTTGTTGAAGTTGTTGAAATACTTTGAAAAGTTATCTTTGAAACCACTGAGGTAAATGCAGTATGTAAATATATGAAAAATAAAAATGTTTGTATTTAGATTTGAAAACTTGTGCTATACTCTGATTTTTTAAGAATATATTTTTATACATCAAAGGTTTCACTGAAAAAGCTTTCATTACTCTGCTTCAGAGCCTGTCTTAACATGTCATTTAAGTATTTACTTAGTTTTTTAAAAGCTGCATTTCAACTATTATGTTAAACCTTTGTTGAACATTGGTTTATTACAGGGGTCAGCAACCCGCAGCTCTTCAGCCTCCTTGTTGTGGCTCCCTTCAGGGAGATGTGCTGAAACGCTTCGCTGCTTGTCTGGAACATGTCAGGTTTGCCCGGCTGCACCTTCCTCTCTTCTCTCTTTCTCGCTCTAGTCTGCTCCTTCTCACTGACTCTCTTGATTA
>NW_018128380.1:27585-31828 GCF_001952655.1 Monopterus albus
ATTTACATGTGGATGATGTTGAAACATCTGGTAGTAAACTGACCCAGTGGCTTTGGGAAAGTTTTATTTCAAGATCATGTTGGACAAAAATAAAACCAGTCAAACCCAGGTCTATTCACTAGGGGTTCTGGAGCTTTAGATCAAACTCCATGGTCTTCTTCAGCAGATGGAGTTTGGCCAGTTGTCATGTTTTTATTTTTAAACCAACATAGATTCCAAATAGAAAACTCCATCTGCTGAGGAAGATCATGACATATGAGTGAAAGCTTAACAGCAGCCACTTGGACGGAACGTTCAGTCTTCATCTCTGTTTTGTGTTTGGACCTTCATGTCAGAGACGATGTGTTTCTTACATTTGCTTTGGCAGCTGACGTTAGATAGAGTTTATGCAGTTACATGTAGATACAATGGAATCAGAGCAGGTCAGTGTGTTTTCATGAGTCAGCTGATTGGGGCCCTCGTTGATTCTGAAGGTTTCTGATGCCCTTCTGTGTCTTCATCATGTAGCTGAAATCACTGTGATCCAGTCTGGGTCACAGTGGAATATGAATGATGAAGAGAAGCTGTGATTTGTTTTTTGTAATTTGATTTCCAACAATATGTTCTTTTGTAACGGACTGTTTTGTGACATTCATTAGTTGTTAAAGCAAAACTCAGGAAATGTTCAGGCCACTTGATCAAACAGTTTGGATTCATATTTCTCACACTGTGGAGACTCAGTGTCCTTTTGTAAACAAGAAAGAATAAAGAATAGAATTTTAGTGTGAAATCTTTGTTAACAATTTGAATATATTTAAGTTGAGGTTATAATAAGTTTCCAAGAAATGATTATAAGTCAATGTAATGTCCACTGAAGTAAAGGAAACATGACTGTGTGTGTGTGTGTGTGTGTGTGTATCCTCGGTGAAGTGTATCAGTCTGTGCAGTAGCTTCCAGCTGCAACAGTCAGTTCAGTTTCTCTTCAGTCTGAATGAGGGAGGTTTTTGTACGACGCTTTTTCACTGTGTGAACGACAACTGGCTGTTGATGTAGAATTCACCCTGACAGTAGTAAACTGCTGCATCTTCAGCCTGGACTCCACTGATGGTTTGGTGGAGGAACCAGACTTGAGGTTGGAAGTAAGTTGTTGCATAATTACTAAATATAATTTGGAGAAAACCACTTTAACATAAGTTTTGAATGTTTCCACCAGGTACAATTTGTTTTTGCTTTCTTTTTTTACACTTTTACTATTCATGTATTTATTCCTCCTCCATCATGGAGGTGAACTCAGAGCAGCTTTGATAAACTTCTTACAAATTTTTATCATGATGAACTTTAAATAACAAAGTGCAGAAAAGATTAAAACCTTTATTCTATTTTCATAATGTTGTTCAAGGTAAATGTTTAATTTTCCACCACAGTAATAACCGTACAATAAAATAAAAATTGCTTTCCTCATGTAAAATTGACAGAGCACAGTTAAAGATTTGTATTTGAAAATATGCAAAATTGTTATTCAGTTTATTGTTGGAAATTGTTTCAAAGTTTAATTAAAAGTAATGTTTAGCAAAGATTATAACATTATTTTGATGATCAAGTTTTATTTCCTCATTATTTCGACATGTTTCAGTTCAAACTGTGATGATTATGTCAGTGCTGATGTGCATGAACGGCTTCTCAGAGGGGAGTGAAACAATGTGTGAGTGATTGACTAGTGGAGCAGAAACACCATCTGACAGAAACTCCTTAAAGGAGAAAATCCACTCTCACACAGTGAAGGTGTCCAGGTGTCTGCTGTTTGATTGCCAGCTGTGTGGTCCCTGTCCTCTAAGCTGATTGGTGTCTCCTAGGTGATGCCCGTCCCACCCTGAATGTGCTGGCCCCCTCCAGCGAGGAGCTGCAGCAGGGGAAGGCCACGCTCATGTGCCTGGCCAACAAGGGCTTCCCCTCAGACTGGAGTCTGGCCTGGAAGGTGGATGGCAGCAGCAGCATCAGCATTAGTGGCAGCAGCAGCGGGGAGGAGAGCAGGAGCCCCGTGGTGCTGGAGAAGGACGGGCGCTACAGCTGGAGCAGCACCCTGAGGCTCCCTGCAGACCAATGGTGGAGGATGAGCTCTGTGACCTGTGAGGCCACCAGGGGCTCCCAGACTCCAGTCTCAGAGACTCTGAGGAGAGACCAGTGTTACTGACCTGACTCTATGGGACGTTTCTACTGCTCTCAGTCTGCAGTCCTTCTGCCTGCCTGTCTGTCTCTGTCTCTCATTTCGTTTCACTGTTAACCTGTTGTTGTTAATGCACATGGTTTCAGAAGTTTACAATAAAAATTATTCTATACTATAGCAGTTATGGCTGTTAACTCACTTTCTTTGGAACAAACTCTATATGTTAAGAATGTTGGTTAGTGCATAAAATTAAAATAGTAACTTTTCTTCTAGAGAACTTTAATAGTTTTAAAACTGATTTTTCTCTTACATTCACACCTCTTTTACTTATAATAAATAGTTTTGGTAATATCCAGAATGAGACCATTTCTGCTGAAACTCACTGAGCTCTCTGGTCTTACTATCACTGACCTGGAGGAAGATCCATATGTTATTTATCAAAATATACATTATTAATGATTTCCAAGGTTAGAAGTAAAAAGCAGTCTATCATCAGCATAAAGTCATTTAACATACTGTAAATCTGATTTTAGATTTTCAACCAAAGTCTGCAAGGAGCGGGAAAGTGATTCTATGGAAACAGTGATTAGAGATAATTAATATTAATGCAAGTTTGTCTAGTTTAAGTGTTTGTAAAGTGGAAATTCTACCAAAGCAGTGATGAAGGATGAGTTGATGCTGAGGCTGAGACTCTCAGACATCATGTTTATGAAACTCTAACCAGAAGTTTTGGACGTGTGGACAGAAAACGTGGACATCATCATCAGTCAGTGTTGGAGATATTTGTTTGTCTCACGTCTATTTAGTAACAGCTGTGAGCAGTGCTGTAAGTTTTCCGAAGGTGTTCATGCTGCACTTAAAGAACTTTATGTCTATGCTGGGTTCATGCTTTACAATCCAAACTATTTCAACACCAGGTCCATTGAGTAGCTGTTCTGGAGCTTTTGATTAAATTACATGTTCTTCCTCAGCAGATGGAATTTGTCAAGTTTGAACATTTAACTTTTATACCAACATGGACACAATGTCAAATAATGTTCACAGGAGTCTGAACTTCAGCATCTACATATAATTCAATCAAAACAGGTTGATTCAATCTGCTGGGGAAGATAATGTGACAGGATTGAAAGCTCCACCACAGCTACTGAGTGAAAGTCGTGGGGACATTTTTTGTCAACTGCAGTTCCCAAGTCAAGAATAAAGTTTGTTTTTTACTGCTTTTGGTAGGTTTTCACTGTCAGAGGACACAATGTTATTGTATAAATGTTGGTAATTTTGAATTTTAATTATTAAGATATAATGTTATTATGTAGGTCAGTTATGTTTTTGCTTTTTTTGATTCAAGTTGATATTGACTTTTTCTATAGAGAAAAAAGTTTATATATAATTTAATGTTTTGTGCAACTTGAGGATGGTTTACATATATTTTGACCTAGCTTTTATTATTCTGTTGCTGATCTGTGTCTTCATATTGTCTTCCTACAGGACAAAGCTGAAACCCAGTATGAAGCTGAGGCTATGTGTCATGACAAGACATTTCTCATTAACTGTCTTAGGCTGGCTGCTTTTGATTCTTTGGCAAATCAGATAAGAATATAGGAATAAAGTTGGAAATGAGTGGATGGTGAAAAGTTGTGATGGGGAAGGTAAGGCTAACATGTGTGTGTGTGTGTTTGTGTGTGTCCTCAGTGAAGTGTATCACTCTGTGTAGTAGCTTTCCGCTGCAGCAGTCAGTTCAGTTTCTGTTCAGTCTGACTGAGGGAGGTTTTTGGACGACGCTTTTTCACTGTGTGAACGAATACTGACTGTTGATATAGAATTCACCCATACAGTAGTAAACTGCTGTATCTTCAGCCTGGACTCCACTGATGGTCAGAGTGAAGTCAGAGTTTGATCCACTGCCTGTAAAATGACTTGGAGTCCCTGATGCTCGAGTGTTAGCATCGTAAATAAGGAGTTTGGGAATTTGTCCATTTCTTTGTTGGTACCAGGAAAGGTTATCACCATTTACTCTATGACTGGTCTTACAGTTGAAGGTGACAGAGGCTCCCAGAGCAGCGCTGACGGCTCCCAGGCGAGGCACCGCGACCTGACCCTTCG
>NW_018128380.1:34540-42066 GCF_001952655.1 Monopterus albus
TGGAGGAAGGTGGGCTCTGTGACCTGTGAGGCCACCCAGGGCTCCCAGACCAGTGTTCCCACTAGTCATCTTCACTGGGAATCTGCTAATGGTTTTACTCTGCTACTGCTCTCACACCGCCTCTTTGTCGGTTTCTGACATATTTCAGTTGTATTATTCACATTTTTGTTTCAGTGTTTCCAGTTAATAAATGTTCATTAAACTTGTCAGTTTTTATGTAAAGTGTCAACAAAAGTTGTTTTTTTTTAATGGATAAAAACATTTTCAAAATCTGAATTAAAAAGTTCCTTAACTAAATCAGATATAAAATGAGCGTGATCCACAGTTCCAACAATAGAAATCTTCCCATTCTGCACCTGCTGAAAACATCAGATGCACAAAGCAAATTTTAATTTAATGTTACTGAAATATGTATTCCATAAACCCTTTTTGGTTTCAGACATAAAATACATTTGTTTAATAGACAGTCGATGCCACAAGAATAACATTTGACATCAAGGAAATGAGGTTATTAAAGATAATTAACATGTTTGGACCCTGTTTTAAGTGAAGTATTAACAGATATTTATTTAAAATCTACACGTTATTACCAAAATGCTAGAACAGAACAGAGGCCAAGATTTTCTAGAGGAAATATGATTAAAAATATCTGCTAAATATTAAATATCTGATTTGATCATTGCAGTAACTCTTTTGGTAAAATCAGATTTTTTTTGCGGTGGCAACAAAAGCAGTTGTACATTATTACTGTAGGCAGTAACAATAAAGGAGGGTATGTTGAAGTCTCTTTACCTCGTTCCACAACAGATTGAACAGTAGATTTAGCACCATTAATACGTTCATATTTCCATCCAACCATACAGTACCTATACCGCTTATCCTGAATAGGGACATGAGGGTGGGCTGGAACTAATCCCAGCTGACACTGGGTGGGAGGCGGAGTCCACCCTGGACAGGTAGGCAGTCTATCACAGGGCTGACACTTAGAGACAGACAACACACACTCCTAGGGGCAATTTTGTGTCACCAGTCAACCTAAGCTGCATGTCTTGGGACTGTGGGAGGAAGCCGGAGTACCCGGAGAGGCACAGGTAGAACATGCAGACTCCACACTGAAAGGCCTCGTGTTAGCTCAGGCTCGAACCTGCCATGTCACCCCTATACTTTCAAACTGGTGAATTAAATTGGTATTTTATTATTCATGTGTTTTCATTTATGCGCCAATTTCTTGCTTTGTGTACAGACAGGATATTTTCATTGTGGCCCATGATTCCAATTTTTGTTTAAAATAAATGTAATCATTCATTCACTGAATGGTAAATTGTCATTACTCATGTTGTCACATTACATTTATAGTATCTGTGAAACACGTTTTTAGCCCCGTCTTTTAATTCAGTTTGTGACCAGGCCAATATGCAGGCCTATGTAACCCAGACACTAATAAGTTTTAGTACATCTCAAACCCAAGAATTATCATCCCTATTTCAAGAGGTCAAATTCATAGACTCCACAAGTACTGGGTTACCACACACATAAGTCTGCAAGCACACAGAGACATTGGGTTTGTTCACAAGAATGAAAATTTATTCATGTCAATGTATAAGTTAACAGTGAAGCAATGTCCTAACCTGGTGACACAACTGCAAAGCTCTCTGCCATGGATCTGGGGCATTCTGTACTGCAGGTAGGTCAAACAAAACAGGCCCCTGCTGGTTCAAGAGTTCATCATAAGAACTCTGAATAACATTCATACCCAATATTCCTGGGACCTGAGATCGAAACGATGGGCCTGGCAGGTCTTTAAAAACCAGTACACCCTTCCTAGGAATAACTTTGCCCAATACCTCGACATCTGGTTTCAAATAGACAAGATAAGGGATGTCCACCCCATTTGCAGCCCTCAACTGCAACCAATGGCATGGCTGAAGTTTATCCTGAAAGTGCTGTTTGAAGAAACTTTCTGTCACTGTAGACACCATCGACCCCGAATCCAACAGACATTTCACCTCTACACCTGCTAACTTAACAAGTACCTGAGGACAGGGAGCGATCAACCTATCCACCCTTGCCCTATCCACCAAGCCATCATCCTTTGAGCCAGTAGCATCCGCTCCTAGTGGTTGGCTCTGCACACTAGAGGGAGCTAGTTTTCCGCCAGTGGAAAACTAGGAATGGCAGTCATAGTAGAAGGAGCATGACCAGAATTAGAATTTTGAAACTAGGAATAGCAGTCATAGTAGAAGGAGCATGACCAGAATTAGAATTTTGAAATTGAACCCACTCATTATCACAATCTTTTGCATAATGACCAGCCTTCTGGCATCACCTGCAAATTACATTTGAACAATCTGTCCTAACTGGACGTGTGGGTGTTTGCAACTTTTACAAGCCCTGTGTCAACTGATCAATTTGTTCCTGCTGCTTCTGTAACATGTTTGCAATTCAACAATTTGGGTTACAGTAGAACTAGGCGAGCAGTTGGCTAAACCTTTAATACCAACGCTTTGTACAGTGCAGAGGGGGGAAGCAAGGTAACCACTACCTGTAGTGTTGAACCTACCCTCACGCTCCCACCTTCTGCCCAAACATCCAAAACAGAAAGCCCTGGATCATTGCGAGCCAGCCACTTCATTAACATTTTCTACAAACTGATCACGAAGCAACACAGCAGTTAGCCATCCTACCAGGGGCACTAGCGACAACCTTGTCCATTAATGCACACAAAGCATAGGAATACTCTTGCAAGGATTCACCTTCAAGTTGTTTACGTGAGAAAAAGTTCTCCTGTAGTAAACATAAGATTTAGAATGCCCATACAACTCCTGCAAGACAGTCAAAATGCACTCTGGGTCCTCCCGTTCAGCCCTAGGCCAATATTGAATTTCATCCTTAGGTTCTCCCTCAAGATGATAAAAAAAAACTACTTGATCTGAGGGCCCAGAGCATCTAGCTCTCATGCTAGCTTGAATTTCCTCTACCCACTCATCTATGCCAATACCACGAGTTCCTCTAAACACAGGGCACTTTTTTTCTCTAGGGACAAAAAGAATGTGTTCAGAAACAACAAGCTGGTCCACAGCTGAACAAGTTCCAGATGAAGATTCACCACTAGGCCCTGGTTGCGGGTCAGCTCTTTCTGCTTCCAGCTGATGCGCCAATTCCCATGACTCCTGCAGTTCATTGACCTTGGCAATACTAGAGGGCGAGGAATACTGCTGCTACAGGCCCAATATTTCCAGCTTGTCCACCTGTCGCACGTAAAGCACACTGCTGCTTTGCCTTACAAACTTCACGTTAGCTTAAAACCACATAAAACCACAATTACAATGAATCAATCAAACCATGTCTCTGTGCTGCAGATCCTGCCAACAATGCCAAAATTGTGACCGGGCCAATATGCAGGCCTATGTAACCCAGACACTAATAAGTTTTAGTACATCTCAAACCCAAAGAATATCATCCCTCCCATTTCAAGAGGTCAAATGTGTACAGACTCCACAAGTACTGGGATACCACACACAAATACGTCTGCAAGCACACAGAGACGCTGGGTTTGTCCACAAGAATGAAAATTTATTCATGTCAATGTATAAGTTAACAGTGAAGCAAAGTTTAGGCCTAACACCAGAAGCTAAAATACTACCTTTGAAAAGAAGCTACTCAGCCCCTCAATAAATATAGTGCAGAACAAGGATAAAATGGTCAGAGTGAACAGGTTGGAAAGAAACCATTAAATACCACAACAGTCAATTAATCACAAATCAACAAACCAAATATAAGAGGGTCTTGCCTCCCTGTACATCAAACCATTCACATACTGTTCACACACCATAAAATTGACCAAACCCTAACTTGGGAACAATACCATAGATAGGAGACATAATACTAAGTAAGCTTCTTAACATAAAAGCAGGCAAAGCCAAGCTAAGCAAAAAGAAAAAAAAGAACAGACAAAGCAAAACAAAGCAAAGCAAAGCAGCAGTGGCTATCAAATCTAATATACAATCAGTTCACTTCAGAGGGAGATTCATTTTGAGAACAATCAGCAGTGACTAGCACAGCAAATGCTTATCGCAACGGCTTCTCCACAGGTGGTATTTATATCCATAATCAACACAGCAAATTGCTCACCTGGTAGGTGTGGCCAACTCACCATTTTCAAGTTCAATTTAATTTCATTTTATTTGTATACCGCCAAATCAAAAACGAAAAGCAGCAGACACAAGCATCAAGATACAGCAAATAAAGCAAGGAACAAACAAACACTGGGCAGGTCGATGTTGCCAGTGACTGCTCATCAGAAATGAAGAGCTCCAGAGCCAGGGCTACCTGCAGAAAGATACAGGGAGAGAGAGAGAGGACATACTAAGGGAGAGAGGAGACAGTTAGTAATGTGTAATGGTGGCATATAGATGTGCGCACAGTGAGGACAGAAAAGGAGAATCAATTGAGACACAAAGAAAAGTGATTCCAACTTTCAGAATGATCTGTATTTACAAACCTCAATTCAAATGAAGTTGTGACGTTGTGTAAAGCGTAAATAAAAACAGAATACAATGAATATTTAACTGAATATGCCACAAAGACAAGATATTTAATGTTCAAACTGATAAACTTTATTGTTTTTTGCAAATGTTCACTCATTTTGAAGTTGATGCCTGCAACACGTTCCAAAAGAGCTGGGACAGGGGCAACAAAAGACTGAGAAAGTTGAGTAATGCTCAAAAAACACCTGTTTGGACTATTCCACAGGTGAACAAGTTAACTGGAAACAGGTGAGTGTCATGATTCGGTATAAAAGGAGCATCCAAAAGGGCTCAGTCATTCAAAAGCAAGGATGGGGCATGGTTCACAACTTTGTGAACAACTGGGTGAGCAAATAGTCCAACAGTTTAAAGCAACTTTTTTCAACATAAAATTGCAAGGAATTTAGGTATTTCATCATCTACAGTCCATAATATCATCAAAAGATTCAGAGAATCCAGTGAAATTTCTGCACGTAAATGGCAAGGCTGTAAACCAGCACTGAATGTCCATGACCTTCTATCCTGCAGGCAGCACTGCATTAAAAACAGACATCATTCTGTGAAGGATATGACCATTTGGGCTCAGGAACACTTCAGAAAACCATTGTCAGTTAAGATCCTTAACACAGTTCGTCGCAACATCTACAAGTTCAAATTAAAACTCTACCATGCAAAGCGAAAGCTGTACATCAACAACACCCAGAAACACCACCAGCTTCTCTGGGCCAGAGCACATCTTAGAAAGAGACTGATGCAAAGTGGCAAAGTGTGCTGTGGTCTGACGAGCCACATTTCAAATTGTTTCTGGAAATCATGGACGTCATGCCCGCCAGACTAAAAAGGAAAAGGACCATCCAGATTGTTATCAGTGCAAAGTTCAAAAGTCAGCATCTGTGATGGTATGGGGGTGTGTTAGTGCCCATGGGTAACTGTAGTAAAAGAGTGCGGGTACTAGACTGGCCTGCCTGCAGTCCAGACCCGTCTCCCATTGAAAATGTTTGGCACATTATGAAACGCAAAATACAACGCAGACCCCAGACTGTTGAGCAATCGAAGTTGTAAATCAAGCAAGAATGGGAAAGAATTCCACCTATAAAGCTTCAACAATTAGTGTCCTCAGTTCCAAAATGCTTATTGTGTTGTTAAAAGGAAAGGTGATGTAACACAGTGATAAAAATACCCCTGTCCCAGCTCTTTTGCAATGTGTTGCAGGCATCAAATTCAAAATGAGTAAATATTTGCAAAAAGCAATAAAGTTCTTCAGTTTGAACATTAAATATCTTGTCTTTGTGGTGTATTCAATTAAATATGTGTCAGGTCCGCTCGGCATGACCTGCCTCTCTTCCCCTTTCTCTCTCCTGCTCTCTCTCATCCAGCAGGCTCCGTGACACAGCTGAGATGCATCACCTGCTAATTTACTCTCTGGGTGTAAGGTACAGCTGAGGCACATCCCCTCATTACCTGACCGCTCCCTACTTAAAGCCCTGGCAGACGCTCCTGCCTTGCCAGATCATTGACACTGATACGGTGATGTTATGACATTCATACAGTGATGGTGACTACATTAACAGTGATTCAACATATTGACACTGACACTGATACGGTGAGATCAAGTTTTTATCTTTGATGCCGTGATTATCTCCGGCGACCTACTCTGTTTGCCTGACGGTGAGTGCTGTTCTGTTTGCCTGACGGTGAGTGGTACCTTGATCACCAGCCATGTCCTCTGGTTCCTGGTTCCTGCCATGATTACCTCCGGGCGATCCTCCTGGTTCCTGCTGTTCTCCTGTCTACTCACCTGTCATCCAGGTTCCTGCAGCTTGCCTTCCTACTTACCTGCCCATCTTGGTCTTCTCAGCCTCCACTGCTCAACCCTGGTTTGGACCACGCATAACCCACTGACTTTGTGCACCTATTGTCTGTGTATATAATACAATAAAGACACTTTCCTACTAGCACATGAGTTTGCACCCTGAATCCTGCTTCTCTCTCTCTTTCACCCCCTGATGAGGGACACCCCACCATAACAATATGGGTCAAGAAGGATTTGCAAGTCAATGTATTCTGTTCTTTTTTACATTTTACACAACGTCCCAACTTCATTGGAATTGGGGTTTGTACTTTAACATCAAGGACATATTTGAAAGTCAACTACTTTTCTCAGTTTGGTCTATTCAAAACAGAACGAGAATCTGGGCAGCCTGCTTTAAGTTGATCTTGATTCTTAACTTATAAAGGAGGGAAAAGGAGATTGTGATGTATAATAGGATGTCATCAGCATACAATCTGAATTTATGATGTGTGAATTCAGCGATATCTGAGATGGTAGTGAATTTCCAGAAAGAAGCTACCAAAGTAAAGAGATGTGGGAAAATAACTGAGCTATGTCTAATGATTCTTTGTAAGCTTTTTTGCTACAGCTGGAGCAGCACCCCGAGGCTCCCTGCAGACCAGTGGAGGAAGGTGGGCTCTGTGACCTGTGAGGCCACCCAGGGCTCCCAGACTCCAGTCTCAGAGACTCTGAGGACAGACCAGTGTTCCCAGTACTGACTCACTGGGTTATTTCTACTGCTCCCAGTCTGCACTATCCCTGCCTGCCTGTCTCTTTCTCTCATTACCTGTTTCACCGTTAATGTGTTGTTGCTAATGCTCATGGTTTCAGAAGTTGACTACAACATGACTTTACATCTATATTATAGCAGTTATGTCTATTGACTCACTTTCGTTGGAACAAACACTATATGTTAAAAACATTGGTTAGTGCACAAAATTAAAATAGTAACATTTCTTCTAGAAAACTTTAATAGTTTTAAGACTGTGGATATTCTTCTTCAGTCACTTTTATTTATAATAATCCCCTTTGGTAATATCCAGAGTGAGACAATTTCTACTGAAAATCACTGAGCTCTCTGGTCTTACTATCTGTTATTTATCAAAGTTCAGGTGTCTGCTGTCTGATTGACAACTGTGTGGTCCCTGTCCTCTAAGCTGATTGGTGTA